>NC_084736.1:50441058-50741058 GCF_033978785.1 Entelurus aequoreus
CCCTGCGGGGTCCATGATAATGGCTAGTTATTATGTTAAGGTTTAGTTCAAGAGTGGACCCCGGTATGCAGAGAACGGAGGCAAGGTATGCGATAGAAATGAAAAGGTTTAATAAGTCCAAAATGTTAACAAAGGGTGATGGGGCAAAAGTGCACACCATGGGAAATATAACAAAAGCTGTCTCTCTCAGAGGTTGACGGAGCAAAGGCCAGGGCGCACACAGCGTGGCAAAACAAGTCCTCTCAATATAAGGAGGCTAGGAAAACAAAACACAATGAAGTCAATATTACAGAATATACTAAGGCAACATACCATGGAAGCAGAGATCAGGTAGCACACGTCAAGGTGGAGTTCAGGAAACAATAACCAGCGAGGTCCAGCAGTGAGTGACGAGCCTAAATACTGGTGAGCTAATTGCCAGCAGGTGTGCCACCAGGTCCGCCCCTCGCCGAGGACAAATCGCTAAAAAACAGGTGCAGACAAGGAGAAGGCAGGAAAACACTAAAAACACAACAGTACCCCCCCCCCTTAATGGACGCCACCTGGCGGCTTACCTGGCTTCTCCGGAAAACGATTATAAAAATCAGTTAACAGTGAAGGGTCAGGATAAGTGATCGCGGGACCCAAAATCGGTCCTCGGGGCCGTAACCCTCCCAGTCGACCAGATACTGGAAACCCCTGCCCCTTCTCCTCACGTCGAGAATAGCCTTGACTGTGAACGCCTGGTGTCCATCTATAAGCCTGGGAGGATGAGGAGGCACCTCTGGAGGGCTCAAGGGACTGGAGGACACAGGCTTGAGTAGGGAGACGTGGAAGGAGGGATAAATCTTGAGAGAGTCCGGAAGGTGTAGTCGAACTGCTGCGGGATTGATGACTCGCTCAATGGTGTAAGGTCCAATAAAACGTGCCTACAGTTTTTTGGAGCACACTTGGAGAGGTAAATCACGGGATTACAGGCATACCTTCTGACCGGGCCTGTAATCCGGTGCTGTGCTGCGGTGGCGGTTGGCAAGACGCTGGTTGCGCTCCGAGGTGCGTGACAGTGCAGACCGGGTATTCTGCCAGGCTTGCCGTGCAGCCACCGATGGAACAGCGACCTCTGATTCCAGGGAAGGAAACACGAGAGGTTGAGTAACGCTCGCCAGATGGCCCCCGTCGAGAGATCGGACCACCCTAGGTCTGAGTAATTCGGAAACGGGAATGGACAAGCGCTTAACAAGCGCTTCATCAATAAAATTGTCATCAGAACCCGAGTCAATAAGAGCACAAATGTCAAAATGCTTATCCTTATCCCAGGTGAGCATGCCAGTGAGTTGAAGTCGTGACTGAGTCTGACCTGTAGATGGCGGTAGAGGAGCAGGAGCAGTCGCTGGCACCTGTGTAGCTGGGGTGCGAGGTGAGGATGCTTGAGATCGATGGGGAGGCGAAGCTAGGGTGCGTCGAGTAGGTGGAGCTTGAGTGCGACGACGGGCAGGGCGATGAGGACAGTGGGTGACGCGATGTTCAGCTTCTCCGCAATACAAACAGAGTTGAAGACGAAAGCGACGATCCCTCTCAGCTTGAGTGATATGAGTTCCTCCAAGCTGCATGGGTTCCTCCTCCCATGATATCGGCCCAGTGTCGACACTGGGTATCGGTGCCGCCGTGGTTTGCTGAGCTCCATGGCCACTCCCACTATACGTGGAAGTGCGCAGCCCCTGTCGTCGGACCTTCTCTCTCTCCCAATCAACGAGGCGATTCTCAACTTCCTCCGCCACAGTGACAAGTTCGTCGAGGTTATCGGGAATCTTAAGCGGAATCATAAGTCTCCGGACTCGATCGGCCAGGCTGAGGGAGAAGACGTCCACCAATGCGGAAGTGGGCTATCCACTTACCGCAGCCAGCCTTCTGAATTCAATGGCAAAGTCTGTGACGCTGCGCAGCCCTTGCTGCAGACGTAATAACGAACGGGCCGCCTCACTTCCTGGCTTCTCGCGTTGAAAAATGCTTTTCATCGCCTTGGAAAAAGCGGCGTACGAGGAACACAAGGGAGATCCACGCTCCCATTCTGCGGTGGCCCAGGCGGACGCCCGGCCACTCATGTGGGACATGACGAAAGCCACGCGAGCTCTTTCAGAGGAAAAGGATGCGGGTAATAGTTCAAAATAAATCTCACACTGGGTGAGAAAAGGTTGCACGTCACCTGACTCGCCTGAGAAACGCTCGGGCTTGGAGAGTGGAGGACATGACGCAGGAGGAGTGTCGTTGGCTAAAGGCACACTTTCCGGACGTATCTGCTGGAATGCTGGGTTGACCGTGGGGGAAGACAACGCCTGCAGCGCGGTAAGTACGCTTTCGAGCTTTCTCTCCAATGTGTCAAGACGGGTGTATTGGCGTTCCGTCATGGCGTTGACACAAGCTCCAAGAACGCCAAGTTGTTCTTCTTGTTGTCCCAGTCGATTAGCTTGTTGTTGCAACGCCCTTCTTACCGGGTCCGTCCCTGCGGGGTCCATGATAATGGCTAGTTATTATGTTAAGGTTTAGTTCAAGAGTGGACCCCGGTATGCAGAGAACGGAGGCAAGGTATGCGATAGAAATGAAAAGGTTTAATAAGTCCAAAATGTTAACAAAGGGTGATGGGGCAAAAGTGCACACCATGGGAAATATAACAAAAGCTGTCTCTCTCAGAGGTTGACGGAGCAAAGGCCAGGGCGCACACAGCGTGGCAAAACAAGTCCTCTCAATATAAGGAGGCTAGGAAAACAAAACACAATGAAGTCAATATTACAGAATATACTAAGGCAACATACCATGGAAGCAGAGATCAGGTAGCACACGTCAAGGTGGAGTTCAGGAAACAATAACCAGCGAGGTCCAGCAGTGAGTGACGAGCCTAAATACTGGTGAGCTAATTGCCAGCAGGTGTACCACCAGGTCCGCCCCTCGCCGAGGACGAATCGCTAAAAAACAGGTGCAGACAAGGAGAAGGCAGGAAAACACTAAAATCACAACATTCCTTCTCATTTT
The DNA here is from genome assembly GCF_033978785.1 of Entelurus aequoreus. Classification (NCBI taxonomy): domain Eukaryota; kingdom Metazoa; phylum Chordata; class Actinopteri; order Syngnathiformes; family Syngnathidae; genus Entelurus; species Entelurus aequoreus. Next base: position 50,444,065 of record NC_084736.1, read on the forward strand.
CGAACATGTTGAATAGAGAAACTGGAAATTGTGATATATCATGTTGTATGCATGCATGTTCTAAACTCAACTCAACTCAACTCAACTCAACTCGACACAGGTGCACATGTTCGATGCTACTAAATATGAAATCCTGTATTAACGACTGCATACATTCACAAACACAAGAGCTTTAGCGAAGCAGCAGGCTGCAACTGAGGATGTGCCCGTGCTTTCATCTCTGGGAGAGTGGACTACATAATGTAGAACTATGGGCTGGACTTTGCAGAATTAGCATAAAAGAGCTGCGTGCTCATCCAAAATTCTGCTATTAGAGGTTTAACAAGGACAGTTTAGTACATCATATTCCTCCAGCTCTAACCTCTCTGCACTGGTCTTCCAATTAGTAGCAAGATAGAGTTTCAACTTCTACTACTTGAAACGTGAAATCACTATTAGATAGTTTAGTGTCACAATTCCATTGGGATCATTGATTTTTCTGTTTTTTCTAACAACAAAGTTTTAGTGGTCTTTCTTTCTTGCTGCCTTCAGCTCCTTGTCTTCTTGTGTGGTTTTCCTAACTGTCTATTGTGCTATTAGTCTTGTGTATTTATTCTTCTGGTTATGGCCACTCCTTGTTGGTTTCGTATCTTCTGCCTTGTGCTTATTTAGTCCCACATGTCTTATTCATTTAACTCCAAAATTGACTGAATTGATTCTCTTGAAGTCTGCTTCCTCCTACTGTGGTGTAGCTGCTTCTTCACACGTTAACATATTACGACTGTGAAAGTCTCTGATGCTGGGTTCTTCTCGGACCAACAGACCACGGCCACACGCTCTCGGGTTCAGGGTTACAATGGATTTTATTTATACGTTTTTCTCGTGCTTTTCAGCAATTGTCCCCTTTTCCTCTCCTCTCCTTCTTACTCCCCTGTCACCATCTGCCTCCCCTCATGGTCTCCGACGCTAATAATAAAGAGACAGGTGATTAGATAACTTGTTCCAGCTGAGATATCCACTCACCTGTCTGCTGCTTCATGGCCGGCACCTGCACACACCCTGCCCGCAGGGAACGCGTGGACCACGGCCCTTCCACAACGACGCTTAGGCAAGGTGAGGCAATTTTGTTTATAGAGCGCTATTTGTACACAAGGCAATTCAAAGTGCTTTACAGAAAATCAAAAGAAGAAAAAATTATTCTAATTAAAATCATAAAATACAAGCATCATAAAAACAATCATAATTAATTCAAATCAATCAAATTCTGTAGATACAATACAAAACCCAAAACCAGTAAAGTTGGCACGTTAGGTAATTCGTAAATAAAAACAGAATACAATGATTTGCAAATCCTTTTCAACTTATATTCAATTGAATAGACTGCAAAGACAAGATATTCAATGTTCGAACTGAGAATCTTAATTTTTTTTAGAATTTAATGGCAGCAACACATTGCAAAAAAGTTGACACAGGAACATTTTTACCACTGTGTTACAAGGCCTTTCCTTTTAACAACACTCAGTAAACATTTGGGAACTGAGGAGACCAATTTTTTAAGCTTTTTAGGTGGAATTCTTTCCCATTCTTGCTTGATGTACAGCTTAAGTTGTTCAACAGTCCGGGGTCTCAGTTATGGTATTTTACGCTTCATAATGCGCCACACATTTTCAATGGGAGACAGGTCCGGACTAAAGGCAAGCCAGTCTAGTTCCCACACTCTTTCACTATGAAGCCACGCTGTTGTAACACATGGCTTGGCATTGTTTTGCTGAAATAAGCAGGGGCGTCCATGATAACGTTGCTTGGATGGCAACAAATGTTGCTCAAAAACATGTATGTACCTTTCAGCATTAATGGCGCCTTCACAGATGTGTAAGTTACCCATGCCTTGGGCACTAATACACCCCCATACCATCACAGATGCTGGCTTTTGAACTTTGCGCCTATAACATTCCGGATGGTTCTTTTCCTCTTTGGTCCGGAGGACACGACTTCCACAGTTTCCAAAAACAATTTGAAATGTGGATTCGTCAGACCACAGAACACTTTTACACTTTGCATTGTAGTAGAATTTCTGACCTTTGACCTATTATTACTATTACTACGACTAACACTGTCCCTGTTTCAGCGACAGGGGGGGGAGGTGAGTTCGGATAGGGTCAAGTTTGAGCATGTTGAGGTTTTATTTAATCGATATGATCAATGGTACGTAATGATTTAGATTGACAATTGCAGTGGTTGGCGGAAGCAACCCCAACCTCAAAGGAGGATGCCAATTCAGTAATTAAACGTTTTGTGAATGATCTAATATCCCGACATGGTTTCCCCAAAAAGATTAGGTCAAACAGCGGCACCCATTTTAAGAAAGCAGGTTATCATCTTCAGTCACAAGGTAAGGTTGAAAGGAGGAACCAAAAAATCAAAACAAATTGGCTAAAATCTGCGCACAGACCAAATTTAATTTGATTGACATGATTGCCATTAGCGTTAATGATCATTCGAATGTCCCTGAATAAAACTGTTTTTACGGCCTTTGAATATTTCACCCAATGAACTGCATACAGATCAGCCCTTCCCAGGACCAGCAGCTTTCTAGGAAGGCGGAAAGACCATGAGACCAAAATGGTATTTTTGCAAAATGTAGAATTTGTGTGCCAGTTCCTCTGTGCAGATTTGAGGATGAAAGCAGCCACTCCAGATTCCCTTGCACTGGCCGAGAGGGGCACGGTCAAAGCCAATCCAGGACCAACACCCGATACCTGACTGGAAGGAACCGAGAGGAGAGACAACACCTTGCCAGCGATGACGAGAACGACTAAGGTTGCCAGCCAATATGTGTCCGTCGGGACTCCAGCAGTTGTGGAAGGAGGTGTCGAGAGTGCCGAAGCAGCGAGGATGCCTTGAAGCAAGCCGAGGGCCTGGACCAAAGCCCACGCCCCATACTCTGCCCCAGCCTTCCCCAAAGCCCCCACAGCTCCAACTCTACCTCAGTTTTCCCCAAAGCGGCCAGCGCGTACATGCCATTAAACAGTCTGCCCAATGGACTGAGCCACACCCCAAGAAGAGACAGAGACAGACTGTTTGAGTGGATCTCTTTCTTCACCAAGGCAGCCAAAAGCCCAACGAGGTGTCGGCAGGCCACCAGCCTGAGGCACCACCGAGCCATCTACACGAGCACTAATCGAACATGGACTCATACGAAATTCAGTTGTGTGTTCAAAATCAATTGATAATTAACAATATTGGTAACTACATTCATTGCAAATGCCGGAAAAAATATTTTTGCAAATGTCTTACAGTCATAAGTCTATATACATTCATCTATTTATGTTCAATGATGTTCATGATCAAAGTATTTGTTATTCCTTTACTAAATCAAAGGGTAGGCCACTAATTGTGTTCTGTGAGATGGTTTTACTGCAGGCTGGTAACAGCGATCGCTCTGTAGGAGGGTCATAGACGGAATTTTGCCTCGTATAAAAACATTGAGGTTTTTGCCTCTATCTGTGGTAGAGATTTAAGTTAGTGGTCTACGTCAGAAATCGGTATGGTCCAGGGTTCTAGAACCCTGGAAGGAGGGTATGTAGTAGAATTTCTGACCTTTGACCTATATTTCATGTCTGTCAAGAATGTATGCTCATTTAATTTCTCTTCTATTCTGTGTCCCCGGGTGTGGGACAAAAGTGAATATTAAGTCGTGCCAACCTGTCTACAGAATGTTTTGATTGTTTAAGTATGATTAAGGAATCCAAGGATGTTGCAAAAACATTTGCGTCAGGAGTGACGCACAAGAGACAGATAAAACTGGCAGGAGACCGGGACTCGAGAGAGATTGCTTTTGTGACTCCTCCGGAGGTCGTTTGTGTGTCTGCATGGACAGCTCAATCTGACTTGATAATGGGTAAATAAACTTTTTGTACTAAATTCACTTTTGTTGCTGTTTAAGCTCTGGACAATCCACCACAGCATCAGTCCATCTTAGATGAGTAGGGTCCAGCAAAACCGGCAACGTTCCTGGGTGTTGTTGATAAATGGCTTTTGCTTTGCGTAGTAGAGTTTTAACTTGCACTTACAGATGTAGCAACAAACTGTAGTTACTGACAGTGGTTTTCTGAAGTGTTCCTGAGCCCATGTGGTGATATCCTTTACACACTGATGTCGCTTTTTGATGCAGTACTGCCTGAGGGCTACAAGGTCCGTAATATCATCGCTTACGTGCAGTGATTTCTCCAGATTCTTTGAACCTTTTGATGATATTACGGACCGTAGATGGTGAAACCCCTAAATTCCTTGCAATATCTGGTTGAGAAATGTTGTTCTTAAAGTGTTAGACAATTTGCTCATGCAATTGTTCACAAAGTGTTGACCCTCTCCCCATCCTTGTTTGAGAATGACTGGGCATTTCATGGAAGCTGATTTTATACCCAATCATGGCACCCACCTGTTCCAAATTAGCCTGTTCACCTGTGGAATGTTCCAAATAAGTGTTTGATGAGCACTCCTCAACTTTCTCAGTCTTTTTTGCCACTTGTGCTAGCTTTTTTTAAACATGTTGCAGGCATCAAATTCCAAATGAGCTAATATTTGCAAAAAATAACGTTTTCCAGTTCGAACATTAAATGTCTTGTCTTTGCAGTCTATTTAATTGAATATAAGTTGAAAAGGATTTGCAAATATTGTATTTTGTTTTTATTTACCATTTACACAACGTGCCAACTTCACTAGTTTTGGGTTTTGTACCTTCAGTTGTCATATGCACAATTGAATAAAAGTGTATTCAGGCCGGATTTGAACATTGCCAACGTTGAGGTCTGTCTCACATCTTTAGGACAAATATTCCAGATTTTAGGAACATAAAACTGAAACGCAGTTTCACCATGTTTGGTCTTTACACCTTGTTCATTCAGGTCCAATTTATCATCACATTGGATTCAAAAATTATGTTGTCCACACTGTCAGCTGAAGTGTTTAGGTCGGATTTGTTTCATCCACACATCAGCATGTTGTACTGAGCTATCTGCATGGGCCGCTATGGTAAGGTAATAGCAGAAGTGTGACTACGTATACCTCATTTTTCGGACTATAAGGCGCACTTAAAATCTTTTAATTTTCTCAAAACTCGACAGTGTGCCTTATAACCCGGTGCACCTAATGTACGGAATAATTCTGGTTGTGCTTATCGACACCGAAGCTATTTTATTTGGTACATGGTGAAATGTTAAGTGTGACCAGTGAATGGGTGAATGTGGAAATAGTGTTAAAGCGCTTTGAGTTCCTTAAAAAAAGGTAGAAAAGCGCTATACAAGTACAATCCATTTACCAGTAGATGGCAGTCACACTTAAGAGGTATGTGTAGACTGCACTATGACTCAATTAAACTACAACAACATTGTAGATGTTCCATAAAAATATAGAACATTACACACGGCGCTCAAAAATCAATCAAAATGTTTTAGTCCGACTTTGGTAAGCTATGAACCCGCACCGCTTGATGGATTGTACTGTGCTTCAGCATACGTATGATTATTATTATGGTGTGTGTATAAGATAAGACATAATATCTGGTGTTTTGTTTCACAATATTATGCAAAAGCAACTTTTCTTACCTTCTGGTACCTGCTGATCTGTATTTGGGATCTGCATAAGTCCTGAAAATGTGAGCGCGTCCGCCACTGTAGTCCGTGAGACGCCGTAGTCGATAAGCTTTTTCTTTTTCTCTATCTTCTTGTTATGGGACATTCATCCTCCGCTGTTGCCATTTCTAATACAAAGCAGTGTAAAATTCTTACTTATGTCTGTCAGTAAACTCGCCATAAAAGCGGCAAAACATACCGGTGTAGTGAGTTTACATTATTCACCCAAAATAACTTTAGTTATTAGAGAGTTCGGGTTGGACGGTTTTTCACGGGACACATTTCCGGCGTTGTTATTGCATTAGTGAGTCACGGATGAGGAGATGCTGCTCCGTTATTGATTTAAGTAAAGTCTGAATGTCATTAAAACAGTTAGCTCCATCTTTTGACACTTCTTCCACTCCCGTCCTTGCACGCTACAACAAAGATGACGGAGAAAAGACGCTGTCGAAGGTGAGCCACATAAATAAGACCGCCAACAAAACCGCGCATCCTGAAGCGACGGTCAGAAAGCGGCTTGAAGTACGAAAATAGACCTGACTAGATTCGCTCATCGGCAATGCGCCCTATGGTCCGTAAAATACGAGACCTCATTTACCCATTTGACGGATTGTCCCATTTTTTTATCTTTTAAGATTATGTGAAGAGTGAATTTTTCCTGATAATTGGCTACAAAATGGGTCAATTGCAAGTATTGAACTTGTTAAAATTTTACAACCAAAACTCTTCATGTCATCACTCTGTGTATTGTGAAAGTAGCCAATTACCATGCACACTTTCTCTTCTTGATGGTTGCCGGATTTATTTAGCCAAGGTATTTTCTTTCCATTTCCAATTAAATTTTTATTACATTCAATCAATACCAAGCAAAAACAGAGAGAACATTATAATACATAATAAATGAAAAGGAGCCGAAAGAAGTATAAACGTACAAAATCGTCCCTCGATTGACACAAATACACATATTAATATTCAAATGAGAAGACTATTAAAGTCAGCAACAACAACAAAAATACATCAGCTTACTCAATGCCATATTTCTTTTTCATAACTTACAAAAACATCAGCTTATTTAAAGTTCCCGGGCAGGACACTTCACCCTTGCCCCCGGTGCAGCTCACACTGGTGAATAAATGATGAATGATAGGTGGTGGTCGAAGGGGCCGTAGGCGCAAACTGGCAGCCTTGCTTCCGTCAGTCTACCCCAGGGCAGTTGTGGCTACAAATGTAGCTTACCAACACCAGGTGTGAATGAATGATGAGTTCTCACTTCTCTGTGAGCGCCTTGAGTATCTAATAATAGAAAAGCGCTATATAAAATCGAATCCATTATTATTATTTATTATTAATCAGAAGCAGGTGAAAATAATCAGCACTAGGGTTGTACGGTATACCGGTATTAGTATAGTACTGCGATACTAAAGAATCATATTCGGTACTATACCACCTCTGAAAAGTACCGGTCGACCACCCCCCTGGCGCCCCTGTCGTCGTCACGTGGTGACATTGCTGGTTTACGAGCAGAGGAGCATGTTCGGTTCCGCACAATCACGGAGTACTTACAAGCAGACGCAGTGTGTAGACAGAAAAGGGAGAATGGACGCATTTTGCCTAAAAAAACTAACGATACAGGTGAAGTTATAACACTGAAATGCGCACCGGAAGAGGTGCTTTAAGACATGGTGAGCTAGCTAGCGGCTAAAGTTCAGCCTCCACGGCGACAAATAAAGTATGTTTCTTACAAGTATCATCTCTGCAGGACGAGGAATAGCTAAATGTGCTTCACTACACACCGTAGCTCACCAGCGTCAAAATGTAAACAAATGCCATGGGTGGATCTACACATGACATCCACTGTAATGATACCAAGTACAGGAGCGTATCTAGTCAATACTACTATCATTACGTTGATATTTTTGGGCATCACAACATCTTCTTGCGTTTTTTATTTATTTATATTATGTTTATAGACTCAGGAAATATGTCCACATGAGGACTTTGAATATGACCAATGTATGATCCTGTAACTACTTGGTATCGGATTGATACCCAAATCTGTGGTATCATCCAAAACTAATATAAAGCATCCAAACAACAGAAGAATAAGTGATTATTACATTTTAACAGAAGTGTAGATAGAACATTTTAAAACAGAAAGTAAGCAGATATTAACAGTAAATGAACATGTAGATTAATAATTAATTTTCTACCACTTGTCCCTCATAATTTTGACAAAATTATAGAATGGAAAATGAAACAATATGTTACTGCATATTTCAGCAGACTAAATCAGGAGCCTTTGTTTGTTTATTTACTACTAAAAGACAAGTTGTCTTGTATGTTCACTATTTTATTTAAGGACAAACTTGCAATAAGAAACATATGTTTAATGTACCCTAAAATGTTTTGTTAAAATAAAGCCAATAATGCAATTTTTTTGGTCCCTTTATTTAAAAAAGTATCGAAATAATTTTGGTATCGAGACAACACTAATCAGCACCTATGGCAACTAAGAAACACAAACCCAGGGGTGCTGATAAGAGAACTAAGGGAGTCAAACTAAAATAAAACATGATCCGAGCAACGGATCATGACATTTGTTCTTATTGAAAAGAAATGTTTGTACAGTTCAACCCAAAACGGTTGTAGATTGATAAGTTACTACAGTAAATCCGCATCACACTTACCGTATAATAATAATAATAACTGGGATTTATATAGCGCTTTTCTAAGTACCCAAAGTCGCTTTACATGTTTTTCTGAATGTCACAGTTCATCTAATTTTGCAATTTAGCTTTTTTGTTTTGACCTGCACTAACATTTATTATATATTTGCGTTCACTAAATTGAAGCCTGACAACACAAATTGGTGTATTTCTTGCATGGTTCTGAAAAACTACATACAAGACTAACTAACAGGGAAAACAACATTAATGTAACAACTTCCACAGGTGTGTGGGTAAAAATCTCCCAACAATGATTTCAAACCTTCACTAGAATGAATACGCTTTTCAGCTTCGCCGTAGCCCTCAGGAAAACTTGAACACATGGTCACATCGGCCCTCACAGCTTGCTTCTCTGCTGCCGGGCCAAATTACATCTATGACATAAAAAAAAAAAAAATGGCTTGACAAATTGCTCCCAGGTTACCACATGGGAAGGCAGGAGATGAGACGGACTCTCAGGAGCTCTTCTGCAATCTGGCTCATCTCGGTGACGAGACATTTCTATTTCTGGCCGTCCTTGTTGTTTGTTTGCTTGACAGTACTCCTTAAATGTTTTACTTCCAACATTCCTCTGGTGAAAACACAGTCATTGCAATTTTTTATGAGTTGGCTTTTCCAACGGTGTGTAACCTTTATGAATTCATCCATCTTTCAGAAATGCTGTGTGTGGCCTCAGCAAAAGACTGTGAGCACTCGAGTTATTCACTACGGTTTTGGAGAGCAGTGCATTTCTTGGACGATATGACAATGAGCAGGACTATCTCTCCACAAAGCGTACCCGAGCTCACATAAAGGGACTTTCATATAGTATAGTAGTAGTGGTTAGGGTGTCCGCCCTGAGATCGGTAGGTCGTGAGTTCAAACCCCGGCCGAGTCATACCAAAGACTATTAAATGTGACCATTACCTCCCTGCTTGGCACTCAGCATCAAGGGTTGGAATTGGGGGTTAAATCACCAAAAATGATTCCCAGGCGTGGCCACCGCTGCTGCTCACTGCTCCCCTCACCTCTCAAGGGGTGATCAAGGGTGATTGGTCAAATGCAGAGAATAATTTCGCCACACTTAGTGTGTGTGTGATAATCATGGGTACTTTAACTTTAACTTTATAGAGGGGGTGTCCAAAAAAATTGTTTTTGATCGCTATTCTTATTTGTACCGATTCTTAATCAATTAAAAAAAAAAATCAAAAATATATTTTTTTTTTATATTGTTGATCTGCTGTAAATATATGCTTTAGAAAAGAGAAGAGTGGGATACTTCTCGGTCCGTGTACCTTCCGTTCATTCTATTTCCAATTCTGAAACGCAAATCAAAAAATTAATTTAAATTTAATTTAAATGCAGCTTTTCATTACACAGTAACAGGAGTTGGTTGGGCTTGACGTGCCGGGGCAGCTTGTACACGACCCAAAATGAGACTGTAATCCATTGCCTGGAGGACAATAGGTTAGGGGAAGGGGACTAACAAACCGACTCCAAAAACTCCGGAAGCCAGTACTGGTGGAAGGTTGGGCTTTGGGCTAGCAACCCAAACCTGTAAAAAATATCTTATGCTACAGAAATATTGATAAAAAACTTGAAACCCCAACGTCTTGGAAAGGAAGCCTCTTCAGTGCCCCACACTAAAGAGCAAATGACGGTGTACATGGAAAACCGCAATGAGACAGTGCATCCGAAGCTTCTGAACCCTAGACGACCCACCAACATTGCTACATGGAACGTGAGAACTATGTATGCAGCCGGAAAGACGGCAGTAATCGCGGAGGAGATGAGGAGGTACAGACTATCTCTCCTTGGTCTGTGTGAAACCAGATGGCTCCAGTCAGGGCAGGTCAAGTTGGCGAGCGGTGAATCCATACTGTACTCTGGACACCCAGAAGATTTGGCATCACACACAGAGGGAGTTGCGTTCATGCTCTCCACAGAGGCACAGAGGGCCCTCATCAGCTGGGAACCCGTCAATTCGAGGATTATCACAGCCAAATTCCAAACTACACACAAGAAAATAAACCTCCACGTAGTACAATGCTACGCTCCCACTAACGACGCAGACGATGAAATCAAGGATAATTTCTACAACCAACTATATCACATACTTGAGACCAAAAAAGGAATGGACATCATGATTCTGATGGGAGACATGAACGCAAAGTTAGGAGGAAACAACAATGGCTATGAATTGAACATGGGAAGACAAGGACTAGGAACCATGAATGAAAACGGAGAAATATTTGCAGCAGTTTGTGCAGACAACAGCTTAGTCATTGGTGGGACAATTTTCCAACACAAGGATGTGCATAAAGCAACCTGGGTGTCTGCTGACCATGTAACAGAAAACCAGATCGACCACATCTGCATTAGGCAAAAGTTTAGACGCTCGTTGCTGGATGTCAGAGTGAAAAGGGGAGCTGACGCTGGATCAGACCATCACCTACTTACAGCAAAAATCCATCTGAAATTAAAACGCAAAACACATAGAGAAGGAAGAGTCAAATTCAACATACAGCAATTTCAAGATATAGGAACATCAGAACTGTACAAAGTCACACTACACAACCGCTTCCAAGCACTACAAGGTCTGCAAGAAACTCCTACATCAGTGGAGGATAAATGGAATAGTCTGAAAACAATATGGAAAGAGACATGTCAAGAAGTGGTTGGGAGAAGAAAGGGAAATAACAAACCGTGGCTTTCCATGGAAACGTTCAGGAAAGTAGGTGAGAGAAGGGGAAAAAAGGAGGTACTAAATAGAAGCAAAACCAGAGCAACAAAGGCCACAGCACAGAAAGAATATGAAGCAGCAAACATAGAAGTGAAGAAAAGTGTCAGAAAGGACAAAAAGAAGTACATTGAGGATTTGGCACAACAGGCAGATGAGGCAGCAGGGAAAAACAATCTCAAAGAACTTTACATAACTACAAAAAAATTCATAGGCAAGTTTCAACAGTCACAATCACACATTAAAAACACACAGGGTACACTACTCACAAACAAGGAGGATCAACTAAAGAGATGGACAGAACACTTTAGAGAACTGCTCAATAGACAACCCCCCCAACTGACAGCAGAGATCCTACCAGCCACAGACCTGTTGGGAATAAACTGCAACCCTCCCACCAAGACAGAAATCAAAATGGCCATCAGGGCCCTGAGAGGAGGCAAGGCAGAGGGGCCGGATGAGATCCCAGCTGAAGCCCTAAAGGCAGACATCGAAACCTCCACCAGTATGCTCTACCAACTCATGCAAAACATCTGGGAGGAAGAAAATGTCCCATCAGACTGGAGAGATGGCATCATTGTCAAGATTCCCAAGAAAGGAGACCTCAGGGAGTGCAAAAACTACAGGGGCACAATGCTGCTTTCATAGCCAGGGAAGGTGCTCAACCGCATCCTACTGGAGAGAATCCAAAAGGCAGTCGATGGGAAACTGAGGGAAAACCAGGCTGGTTTCAGGAACAACCAATCCTGTGCAGATCAAATAGCCACACTCAGGATTATCATTGAACAGTCAATTGAATGGAACTCTCCTGTCTATGTCAACTTCATTGATTTTGAAAACGCTTTTGACAGTGTGGATCGGGAGATGCTGTGGAGAGTGATGACTCAATATGGCATTCCCCCAAAGTTGATCAACCTTATCAAGAACACCTATCGAGGGATGCAGTGTCGTGTCCTCCATGAAGGCTGCCTGTCAGAGCCCTTCAAGGTCCTGACTGGGGTGCGGCAGGGATGCATGCTCTCGCCCTTCCTGTTCATCCTCTGTATAGACTGGACCATGACACAAACAACAAGCAATAACCGAACCGGCATACAGTGGACCCTGACCGAGCAGTTGGAAGACCTGGATTTTGCTGATGATTTAGCACTCTTAGCACACACACACCAACATATGCAGGAGAAATCATGCAAACTGGAAATTGGACTCAAAATCAACACATCAAAAACTAAGTTAATGCGTATCAACAACAAGAACAACTCCCCAATAAACATGGATCATAACCAGTTAGACGAGGTTGCCACCTTTACATACCTAGGAAGCATTATTGCTGTGGACGGAGGAACGGAGGAGGATGTCAGTGCCAGAATTGGAAAAGCAAGGACCATATTCACTATCCTAAATAAAATCTGGAAAGCAAAAAACATATCACTCAAGACCAAACTGCAAATCTTCAACTCAAACGTTAAATCCACCTTACTGTACAGTTCAGAAACCTGGAAGATCACCGCCAACATACTCATCAAAATACAGACCGCTGCCTCCGTCGCCTCCTAGGTATCTACTGGCCTAACACCATCTCCAATGCCAACCTGTGGGACCTCACTAGACAAGACACAATAGAAACACAAATCAGGAGGAAGAAATGGAACTGGATCGGTCACACACTGCGTAGACACAATACATCAATCACAAAACATGCTCTAACATGGAACCCGCAAGGCAAGAGGAAGAGAGGAAGACCTAGAGCCACCTGGAGAAGAACCACAGAGCAGGAGATGAAGGCGCAAGGGCTGTCATGGCAACAACTGGAGCGGAGGGCACAAGACCGAAGGGGATGGAGGAGTTTCATCAATGGCCTATGTTCCTTAGGGAACTTAAAGGCCTAAGTAAGTGGGTAAGTATCATTAATGCACATACAATGATACTGTTTTGTGGCAATACATTGTTTCTATAAAATGTTTACAGTTAGGTATTTTGTACCTCCATTATGGAGCGAAACCCTTCATTTTTCACAATGTTAAACAAACAAAGGTATTTTTGGTGCGTTCCATTAACCCCGGATGTTGGAAGTTGGATCTGGGAATGACATCACAGCTGAATTACGAGCGTTCCAGTTACGAGGTCGGAAATCAAGAAGGACACATCCAAGAAAGCTATTACTGCAATTACCTTATCTGTCACGACTAGGTCCATGACGTGGTTTGCTCTCCCGTGGTGCAAAAGAATTGGACCATACGTGGCGTACAGGTGAGGACATGTTTAATCTTTTTACTCAAACAAAAAGGTATAAACAAAAAGCGCTCACCACAGAGGAAAAAACTTGACTATGACAAAACAAAAGGCGCGCACAATGGCGGAGAACTATGAACATTAAACAAAAACTTACGTGACAAGAAACTGTGAACATGGCATGAATGTGTGATGTCGCCAGGACGAACAACAGAAACAGAAAAGCCTATATAGTGACATGATAAGTGAAAACTGGTGCGTGACTAACTGTGAACAGGTGCGTGACATGACAATGTGAAAACGTGAGACAGGTGTGTGTGACTCCAAACGTGGAACAGGTGAAACTAATGAGTAACCATGGAAACAAAACAAAACCAGGAAGTGAAACCAGGAACTAAAAAGTGTCCAAAAACCAAGCAAAACAAAAACAAGATCAACACAGACATGACAGAGCCCCCCCCTTACGGACAGATCCCAGATGTCCAAAAAACAAAACACAAAACAGGATCAAGAGTCATGGGAGGGCGGGAGGGGAACATGGCGGTGGGTCGCCAGGCCAAGTGGCCCTGAATCCACCGAGGCAGGATCAGGTGGCGGCGACGCGTAGACCGCCGCTGTACCTGACGAGGTGGGCGACCCGGGAATGGCCATATCCATGGCCGATGAGGAGGTGGGCGCACTTGGCGTGGCGGACGACCAGGCAGTGGCCACCTTCGTGGCAGACGAGGAGGCAGGCGTGTCGTCATCATGGCAGGCGGCGAAGCTTGGCGTGGCGCGTCAGGCGGCGAAGCTTGGCGTGGCGGGTCTTTGTCTTGGCATGGGTGGTCTTGGCCTTGGCGGTCTTGGTCTTGGCAGCGTGGGTCATGGTCTTGGTCTTGGCATGGTTGGTCTTGGTCTTGGACTTGGCATGGTTGGTCTTGGCGTGGTTGGTCTTGGCGTGGTTGGTCTTGGCGTGGCGGTGCTTGGACTTGGTCTTGGTCACTTGGCGGGTCTTGGTCTTGGTCACTTGGCGGGTCTTGGTCTTGGTCACTTGGCGGGTCTTGGTCTTGGTCACTTGGCGGTTCTTGGTCACTTTGCGGTTCTTGGTCACTTGGCGGTTCTTGGTCTTGGTCACTTGGCGGGTCTTGGTCTTGGCTTTGGTCTTGGCGTGGGGCAGCCACGGGCGGCACTTGGCGGCGTGGGGCAGCCACGGGCGGCACTTGGCGGCGTGGGGCAGCCACGGGCGGCACTTGGCGGCGTGGGGCAGCTGCGACTGGCGGCACTTGGCGGCGTGGGGCAGCTGCGACTGGCGGCACTTGGCGTCGTGAAGCTGCGACTGGCGGCACTTGGCGTCGTGAAGCTGCGACTGGCGGCACTTGGCGTCGTGAAGCTGCGACTGGCGGCGCTTGGCGTGGAGCAGGTACTGGTGGCGCTTGGCGTGGAGCAGGTACTGGTGGAGCTTGGCGGGGAGCAGGTACTGGTGGCGCTTGGCGGGGAGCAGGTACTGGTGGCGCTTGGCGGGGAGCAGGTACTGGTGGCGCTTGGCGTGGAGCAGGTACTGGTGGCGCTTGGCGTGGAGCAGGTACTGGCGGCGCTTGGCGTGGAGCAGGTACTGGCGGCGCTTGGCGTGGAGCAGGTACTGGCGGCACTTGGCGTGGAGCAGGTACTGGCGCCGCTTGGCGTGGAGCAGGTACTGGCGGCGCTTGGCGGCGTGGAGCAGCTACTGGCGGCGCTTGGCGGCGTGGAGCAGCTACTGGCGGCGCTTGGCGGCGTGGTGCTGCTACTGGCGGCGCTTGGCGGCGTGGTGCTGCTACTGGCGCTTGGCGTGGTGCTGCTACCGGCAGCACTGGAGCTAGCCTTGGACTTGGTGCTGATACAGGTGCTAGCTGTGGCTTCGGTGGAGGTGGCCTAGCTGGGGGTTGCGGCTTAGCCGGCCGAAAAACCGGTGGCGGCGGCCGTGTTGGAGGCTGTGGCTTGGCGGGCCGAAAGACTGGTGGTGGCGGCCGTGCTGGAGGCTGTGGCTTGGCATGGTGATGCTGAGCCACCCCACCTGAAAAGTTCCCAGCCCTAGCCCCCCCCTCAAGGAGCGGATCCCAGACGCGCTCCCTGCGGTCTGGAACCGTCTTTTGGGGTGGGTGGAGGGAGGCCAGGAGGGGGGCATAATCTTCCCCTCCAAACTGTCCAAAAAGTCTTTCTTCTTCCTGGGATTGAGTGTGTGAAAAAAAAAAATTGTGTGACCTGGGCGTGGCTTGAGTCCTGGGGGGCGGGGCATGAAATCTGGGTGACTGTGAGGGACTTGCTCTAATGTCCAAAATCATGTTCTGGTAATGTTTGATCATAGAAACAGAGTCCTTTGTTGAGGGCAGGTGATAGAAAGTAAAAGAGTTCAAAGAAAAAAAATCTTTAGCTGTGATGTCATCCTGGGGAAGCCGGGCAGGCTGCGGCCCATTTCTGCCCGGAGGGGGAGGAGCTTGCAGGAGCGCCGCGTTCTGTCCGCTCACCTTCCCTGACGTCCTCTGTCTGGAGCGGCGCTTCCGGGACTGCGGTGACGCAGCGCCATCCTCGGACCAAATGGAGCTAATCGGAATTAGCTTGCCATTTGGTCCCCACATCAAATCTCGGTCCCCCATGGCACCTAGCGCTTCCCACCTTCCTTCCTCCATCCGCCAAGTTGCTTGCGGAAAAACGGATTGCTGGCGACATCTATCACGACTAGGTCCATGACGTGGTTTGCTCTCCCGTGGTGCAAAAGAATTGGACCATACGTGGCGTACAGGTGAGGACATGTTTAATCTTTTTACTCAAACAAAAAGGTATAAACAAAAAGCGCTCACCGCAGAGGAAAAAACTTGACCATGACAAAACAAAAGGCGCGCACAATGGCGGAGAACTATGAACATTAAACAAAAACTTACGTGACAAGAAACTGTGAACATGGCATGAATGTGTGATGTCGCCAGGACGAACAACAGAAACAGAAAAGCCTATATAGTGACATGATAAGTGAAAACTGGTGCGTGACTAACTGTGAACAGGTGCGTGACATGACAATGTGAAAACGTGAGACAGGTGTGTGTGACTCCAAACGTGGAACAGGTGAAACTAATGAGTAACCATGGAAACAAAACAAAACCAGGAAGTGAAACCAGGAACTAAAAAGTGTCCAAAAACCAAGCAAAACAAAAACAAGATCAACACAGACATGACATTATCTGAATATAAACAATTTATGGTAAAAGATGCACTCCTTGTGCAACCTTCAGACACGATGGATGAAGAGGAAACACAGACGCTATTTCTAGCGATGTACAAACCCCGTTTCCATATGAGTTGGGAAATTGTGTTAGATGTAAATATAAACGGAATACAATACTTTGCAAATCATTTTCAACCCATATTCAATTCAATGCACTACAAAGACAATATATTTGATGTTCAAACTCATGAACTTTTTTTTTTTTTGCAAATAATAATTAACTTAGAATTTCATGGCTGCAACACGTGCCAAAGTAGTTGGGAAAGGGCATGTTCACCACTGTGTTACATGGCCTTTCCTTTTAACAACACTCAGTAAACGTTTGGGAACTGAGGAGACACATTTTTTAAGCTTCTCAGGTGGAATTCTTTCCCATTCTTGCTTGATGTACAGCTTAAGTTGTTCAACAGTCCGGGGGTCTCCGTTGTTGTATTTTAGGCTTCATAATGCGCCACACATTTTCAATGGGAGACAGGTCTGGACTACAGGCAGGCCAGTCTAGTACCCGCACTCTTTTACTATGAAGCCACGTTGATGTAACGAGTGGCTTGGCATTGTCTTGCTGAAATAAGCAGGGGCGTCCATGGTAACGTTGCTTGGATGGCAACATATGTTGCTCCAAAACCTGTATGTACCTTTCAGCATTAATGGCGCCTTCACAGATGTGTAAGTTACCCATGTCTTGGGCACTAATACACCCCCATACCATCACAGATGCTGGCGTTTCAACTTTGCGCCTATAACAATCCGGATGGTTCTTTTCCTCTTTGGTCCGGAGGACACGACGTCCACAGTTTCCAAAAACAATTTAAAATGTGGACTCGTCAGACCACAGAACACTTTTCCACTTTGTATCAGTCCATCTTAGATGAGGTCAGGCCCAGCGAAGCCAACAGCGTTTCTGGGTGTTGTTGATAAACGGTTTTCGCCTTGCATAGGAGAGTTTTAACTTGCACTTACACATGTAGCGACCAACTGTAGTTACTGACAGTGGGTTTCTGAAGTGTTCCTGAGCCCATGTGGTGATATCCTTTACATACTGATGCCGCTTGTTGATGCAGTACAGCCTGAGGGATCGAAGGTCACAGGCTTAGCTGCTTACGTGCAGTGATTTCTCCAGATTCTCTGAACCCTTTGATGATATTACGGACCGTAGATGGTGAAATCCCTAAATTCCTTGCAATAGCTGGTTGAGAAAGGTTTTTCTTAAACTGTTCAACAATTTGCTCACGCATTTGTTCACAAAGTGGTGACCCTCGCCCCATCCTTGTTTGTGAATGACTGAGCATTTCATGGAATCTACTTTTATACTCAATCATGGCAACCACCTGTTCCCAATTTGCCTGTTCACCTGTGGGATGTTCCAAAAAAGTGTTTGATGAGCATTCCTCAACTGTATCAGTATGTATTGCCACCTTTCCCAACTTCTTTGTCACGTGTTGCTGGCATCAAATTCTAAAGTTAATGATTATTTGCACAAAAAAAAATGTTTATCAGTTTGAACATCAAATATGTTGTCTTTGTTGCATATTCAACTGAATATGGGTTAAAAATGATTTGCAAATCATTGTATTCCGTTTATATTTACATCTAACACAATTTCCCAACTCATATGGAAACGGGGTTTGTAGAACATATAAAACACATGAAACATTTACTGTACACTACAGTAACGCTGCCAAATATAAACGTCCAACAATGCATGGTATATGGCTGATTTTGTGCATCAAAACCTAGTAGAAGTGCTCGTAACAGTTTTACAGAAGATTCTATTATTGTTTGCATTCAAGAACCTAGGCATGAAGCCAACTCAAGTGTGGTGAAGACTCTCCAACTTCCCGAGTATAGAATCCGACCTCCGGGGGAAGCGTTCCAATTGAAAATTTCAAAAAAATTAATAAAAAAACGAACTCGCAAATTCCGACCTGCTGCAGTGCCCCTTTGTTGCTTTCAACTGTAGGTAGAAATGCCGTTCTGTCTTTTAGCCGTCCATGGCATTTCTACTCGTATAGATTCTGCATTCATCACTCCAAGCAACATTTTTATGTTTTACAATATACAGTAACTAAAACCGTTTATAAATACTAAACTGTCCAATGAGTGATGTCTGAAGGAGTGTTTTCATGCATATTTGTGCGTGCTATCGTAATGTTATGACGCCAGCATCGTTGGCATTAGCTAATATGCTAACACGTTTACAAATATCTGTGTAAGTATTTATTTACAATGGCATTATTTTAGTATTGTTTCAGTTTCGTAAACTCACCAAGACGTCACCGTGGAGTTATTGAGTCTGTTTAACTGATTGGAGAGCTAGCTTCCACAGCTAGTTGGTCCATGACGATGACTTCTGTTTTGTTTGATCAGCCGTTTTACTGCAGTGTTCACCTGTAAGGTAAGTAAATAAACATTTACCAAAATATTTCTGTGTAAATAACTCATATTACAACATATATATCTGCAGCTTATAGTCCGGTGCGGCTAACATACGTAAAAATATTTTTTTCTTCAAAAATTTAGTGGGTACGGCTTTAGTCTGGAAAATACTCTCATTTCGACTTTCCCATCTGCTATATTAGCACAGTTTGTTTTATTGTCTTCTCTGACTTCAGCCCAATTTTCATCAGCCAGCATGAGAAGCACCCTTTGGGTGAAATGCAAAGACGGCGCCTTGACTCACTGAAGATCGATGAATGACGTTTACTATGGCTGCACTTGATATAAAAAAGACGACATGCGGTGAGAGCAAAAGGTGTAAAAGCAGTCACTTCATTCCATGTTTTAAAGTGCACCAAGGTTGAAAATATTACATTTTAGTCAATTTTATCTGTACATACATTCCTTCCAAAGGTTGGTTATGCTGGCAGCCTGTGAACAGATAGGTGTGGTTGTTGTGACCTCAGGCTTTTTGACTTATTACATGTTTTTTTCCCCTTTCTTTCTGCTCTTGTCTCATTTTTCTGCCGCTGTCTTGTCTCTGAAGTGATGGTTTTTTTGTTGTTGGTTTTTTTTAATGAAAAAAAAGCTATTTCGGGTTGCATTTATTTTTTTCAAAAGGTACGACAACAACAGCCATCACACCTTATCATCCATAAATGATCTTTCCTTTCGTGATATTAGGTGCAAACGACACCTGTCAGTCTGAAGGATTGTACCACTGAAATTCTCTTGGGCCTCATATGTTATTTTTATTCCCCGCCATTTGACCGGTTTTATCAGAAATCCAACTTTGAGCCATCCTCTCTGAAACATTTCCTCATGCCTCGTCTATAGTGGTGATGCTCTTTTTTATTTCATCTCACTGTAATGAAAGCTAGAGAAAACTCCCAAACATCGCCAAGATGCAGTAGTCCCACTCTGCACCCAAAGATAAAACGTTATAATTTACCACAAATTGCACTATAAACGTCATATGGACATATCGCTGTATCATGTTGTAAAATAATTTAGTCAAAGGTTGGAAGATACATATACTTTATACACAAACGACCTATTTCTCTCAAATATTGTTCACAAATCTCACTAAATCTGTGTTAGTGAGCATTTCTTCTTTGCCAAGATAATCCATCCCATCTCACAGGTGTGACGTTTCAAGATGCTGATTAAACAGCATGATTATTGCACAGGTGTGCCTTAGGCTGCCCACTATAAAAGGCCAGTCTGGAATGTGTAGTTTTGCTTTATTGGAGTCTGGGGAGGTCAGAAAAAGCAGTCAGTATCTGGTGTGACAACCATTTGCCTCGCGCAGTGCAACACATTCGCATAGAGTTGATAAGGTTGTTGATTGTGGCCTGTGGAATGTTGGTCCACTCCTCTTCAATGACTGTACCAAGTTGCTGGATATTGGCATGAACTGGAACACGCTGTCGTATATGCCGATCCACAGCATCCCAAACATGCTCAATGGGTAACATGTCCGGTGAGTATGCTGGCCATGCAAGAACTGGGATGTTTTCAGCTTCCAGGAATTGTGTACAGATCCTTGCAACATAGGGCCATGCATTGTCAAGCTGCATCATGAGGTGATGGTCTCAGGCAAATGGCATAACAATGGGCCTTAGGATCTCGTCACGATATCTCTGTGCATTCCAAATTCCATCAAAAAATGCACTTGTGTTCATTGTCCTTACTGCCCATACCATAACCCCACCCCCACCATGGGCCACTCCATTCACAACGTTGACATCAGCAAACCGCTCTCCCACACGACGCCACATGTAGTGAAAACCGGAATTTATCCAGGACGAGAACACCTCTCCAACGTGCCAGACACCATTGAATGTGATCATTTGCTCAAGTCGGTTACGATGACGAACTGCAGTCAGGTCGAGACCCTTATGAGGACGACGAGCATGCAGATGAGCTTACCTGAGATAGTTTCTCACAATTTGTGCAGAAATTATTTGGTTATGCAAACCAATTTTTGCAGCAGCTGTCCGAATAGCTGGTCTCAGACAATCATGGAGGTGCACCAGCTTGGCTGGTGTGGTTACACGTGTTCTGCAGTCGTGAGGCCGGTTGAATGTACTGCCAAATTCTCAAACGGTTTTTGGAGACGACTTATGGTAAAGAAATGAACATTCACTTCACGGGCAACAGCTCTGGTGGACATTCCTGCAGTCAGCATGCCGACTGCACGCTCCCTCTAAACTTGTGACATCTGTGGCATTGTGCTGTGTGATAAAAGTGCACATATCAGTCAGAGTGGCCTATAATTGCGGGCAGCCTAAGGCACACCTGTGCTATAATCATGCTGTTTAATCAGCATCTTGATATGCCACACCTGTGAGGTGGGATGGATTATCTTGGCAAAGAAGAAATGCGCACAGACACAGATTTAGACACATTTGTGAACAATATTTGAGAAGAATAGGTCTTTTGTGTATATAGTAAAAGTTGTAAATCTTTATGTTCAACTCGTGAAAAATGGGAGCAAAATCAAAAATGTTGTGTTTATATTTTTGTTCAGTGTATAAATGCAGTACATTTTCTGACAGAATCAAAATAACAAATACTTCACTAACAAAGATGAATGAGTCATTTACTCAAGTTACTGTAGTTTCAGGTTTTTTCTGATCAACTTGAAATAATGAAGTGATTCTGATCAAATGTTCACTGACACAATTAAAAACAATTTCAGTGGGGATGCGGCGATCAATCGGCCATCAATAAGCATCATCCGATTTTTGTGGAAAAGTATATGATCGCCATTGCTGATTAATGCCTTGTAAATTGCGGATCAAAAAATTAAATCCCGATCCGATACTAGCAGCTAATTATGTGTCTCCATACACAGTGTGGAGCCGCTCCATAAAATAATAATAATAATCACATCCATTACGGAAAATAAACTGCGCATATTTTTTATCTTATGTAACATTATCACAGGAGGATGAACCTAAACATATTACACATTGAAGGAAAGCCAGGAGCAAGAATGATAATAGCTAAGCTAACTTTAAGCAACACCATTAAATAAGTGCTTAGTAAACTTTAACAACTGTCTTGCAGCAGAAAATGGAAAAATAGATTAATAAGAGTTAGAGAGAGGATAATTTAACAACAAAGGTTGCTTTTGGAGTTTTGTCACAATCAGTACACAACATGCAAAAGGAGGGCAGAGCAATCTATAAATTTGAGGTGTCAATACCAAGGGTAGTATCAGTATATGATTACGTCAAAATTTGTATTTTCTGAAAATATTGTTTGGGGTGTGTTTTTGTAGATGATTATAAACTTAATTCTCAGGGTAAAACTGAGAGTAAAAGATTTAAATGAGTGATAGATAGTAGTTTTTGCTTTTGTTTACTTATTGTGTACTATTGACTTGTTTTTCTCAAACAATTGTATGAAATCAAACAGAATAAGGAACTAGTTTAAATGTTGTAATGGTTTGTAACACTGTCAATAGTACTCTCCATAAATAAATGTAAAAATGTACAGCTAATACATGTGATGGGCATTGGTATCAGTGATATTCAACTAAATTGTTTTGTGGGCCACATTTTTAGAACGCTAAGGACCGGGGAGGCAGACTTCTCTCTTCGATTTTAGTCTTATTTTGTCAAATCTGGAGAACCAGCATCCTCTACAGTAGACATTTGATTATGGTCTATTGATTTTGTTACAGGAGTGCTCTGCTGTTTTAAGGACATTTTGCAAAAAAAAAAAAAATAGTCCGAGATCATCTCTATGACAGCAGTGTTTTTAAAAAATTGCAGCAAAAATGTGAGTCTGTCACAAGTTTTGTTTTTTAACTGAACTCGTTGAATAGCCCAGATGGTGAAAAAGAGAGGACCTAAAATGGAACCTTGCGGAACACCACTAGTATAACTATCAATCAATCAATCAATGTTTACTTATATAGCCCTAAATCACGAGTGTTTCAAAGGACTGCACAAGCCACAACGACATCCTCGGCTCAGATTCCACATCAGGGCAAGAAGAAACTCAACCCAATGGGATAACAATGAGAAACCTTGGAGGGGACCGCAGATGAAACTAAAAGAAAGAAAGAAAGAAAAGTATAAAAAAAAGAGGGCAGTGTGATGGGTTAAACATTTCAGAAAGACCCAAGATCACCGTGACAGGACAGTTCTGCGATGCAAAGATTTTTTTGAAGGAGCTGTTTAAGCTGCACAGAGATTCATTCTGCTTCATCACACAGGGTCAGAGAGTGGAAAAATACTTTTTCTGTAAGTGATAAATGTGAGTGCTGTCTGAAAGTCAGTCTGAAAAATGAGCAGAAATGACCGGAATGATCTAAATTATTAAGAACTCTAACTGACAATTTTGAGACTACATCATCCGCCTTACTTTTTTTTTATTGTGAAATTGGGTGCAATATGATAGATTTGTATAGCTGTGTGACGACAGCAATGTCTCCTGTCCAGATACATTTAAAAACCTTCTGTGACAAAGCACTTGCAGATTTGGTTGTTGCATTAATGATGAACATTTAGTCATACAGAGATACAGTACAGGCCAAAAGTTTGGACACACCTTCTCATTCAATGCGTTTTCTTTATTTTCATGACTATTTACATTGTAGATTGTCACTGAAGGCATCAAAATTATGAATGAACACATGTGGAGTTATGTACTTAACAAAAAAGGTGAAATAACAGAAAACATGTTTTATATTCTAGTTTCTTCAAATAGCCACCCTTTGCTCTGATTACTGCTTTGCACACTCTTGGCATTCTCTTGATGAGCTTCAAGTGGTAGTCACCTGAAATGGTTTTCACTTCACAGGTGTGCCTTATCAGGGTTGATTAGTCACATTTGTTGCTTTATCAATGACGTTGGGATCATCAGTTGTGTTGTGAATGAGAAGGTGTGTACAAACTTTTGGCCTGTACTGTATATACTTTGCTTTATTGCCTTTAAAATGATTCATGTATCCATGTTTGATTGCAATACTGTAGTATCGTACCTTAAAGAGTGTACTCACTTTTGTGGGATCTTGTACACTGAACAAAAGTATAAACACAACAGATGTCCCGATCCTGGTCATGGTACTACCCTGCAGAGGTGGGTAGTATTGCATTCATATTTACTTTGTTACAAGTTCTAGTAACTTTTTGGATAAATCGTACTTGTCAAAATAATTTTAATGCAAAATACTATTCACTTTTACTTTTGTAGTTTTGTGAGAAAAAAAACTGTACTTTCACTCTGTTATATTGAATTTGAATCCAATTGCTACATTTATATTGCTTGCAATATAATATTTTTTTGTCTTGTAGAAGCGACTTCTTCCAGCGGGCACTGTCACATGACTATTTTGAACCAAAATAACAAAATCACGAGTGAAGTTTGACTCCATTTCACTGATCAAACGGAGCCTGGCAGTCACATAACTGCAATCAAACGGTCGACAGCGCACTTCTTCAATAAATATTTACTTACAAACTAAGAAAAATAAAATAATATAACATGCTGTCATCTGTGTCAGTAGAAATGTTCACATTTCAGACTGCAAGAGTTCACTTCCAACAAGACCAAATAAGTTGTGGGTGTTTTTAAAAATATTTTAACTGTGCATATACTAACACAAATTTTGTTATAATGCCATAGGTGACTGTAAAATGTACATATTTTGTGGTACATGCTATTCACACTAACACAAACTACTTCTAAGATGCCTTTAAAAAATCGCTGCTAAATAAATCAGAAGTTACTCGCCAGTTAGTTTTTTTCCACGGCTTACTTACTTACTCTTACTCTAGTAATTATTTGAATGATTTTACTTCTAATTGATTCATATTACTCTAGTCTCAATTAACAGTACTCTTACGTCACCCTTCAGTAAATATGTTCATACATACAAGTGTACAGAATCAGGCTCATACAAAAACACAGCGACATCACATAAAACACAGCACACTGCTAAAGCTTAATCTATTTTAACATAACAATGTAAAAGGTTAATATAGTCCCTCTAACCCTTTACCCCACCTTCTCTTCTTTATTTTATAATATATTTATGAATTTTCATAATGCTGATAATAGAGGTAAATATTGCTATTTATTATCAGTATTGTTATTTATATTGGTATTATTATTATTTCAGTTGGATTGCAATAATGGTTATAACTCATTTGATTTTCTTCATAATTTCTGGTATCATATTTGATGATTTAGTTATGTTTGTTGTTGTTGTTGTTGTTGTCTCTCTGTCTTGTCCTTCTCTTGTTTCAAAAAGTTCTCCCTCTGTCTTCTTTCTATCCCCTCCTTCTCCAGTCCGGCTATGTCAGCAGATATTGACATTTACATCAACAATACAATTTGCCTGAGTTGCTGGACAACACAGATACAAAATAAACAAAACAAAAAACCTGTACTCTTACTTTGGTAAAAATGTATGGACTATTCTACCTACGTGTATGAGTCCCTCAAAAAGGACACACAATTACATTTCCAGATTCTGTGTTACATTACACTACATCGACAATGCGGAGCCACTTCTATATTAGCCGCACCGGACTCTAAGCCACAGATATATATATGTTGTGAAATGAGTTATTTCCACAGAAATATTATGTAAATATTTATTTAAATGCCGTAATTGTTTCCAAACTGTGTCTGTAACACGGCAGTAAAACGGCTGATCAAACAAAACAGAAGTCATCGTCATAGACGCACTAGCTAACGACGCAGGCTTAATTACATTACATAAGCACGTACAAATATGCATGAAAACACTCCTACAGACATCACACATGGAACGGTTTAAAGTTAAAGTACCACTGATAGTCATACAAACACTAGGTGTGGTGAAATTACCCTCTGCATTTGACCCATCCCCTTTTCCACCCACTGGAAGGTGAGGGGAGCAGTGAGCAGCAGCAGTGAGCAGCAGCAGTGGCCGCGCTCAGGAATCATTTTGGTGATTTAACCCCCAATTCCAACCCTTGATGCTGAGTGCCAAGCAGGGAGGTAATGGGTCCCATTTGCATAGTCTGTGGTATGACTCAGCCGGGGTTTGAACTCATGACCTACCAATCTCAGGGGGGACACTCTAACCACAAGGCCACTGAGCAGTTCAGTCATTATAAACAGTTTTAGTTATACTGTAAAACTTACAAACATTACTTGGAGTGATGAATGAAGAATCCATATGAGTAGTAATGTTATGGACGGCCGGAAGACAAATGCGGGAACTACGGCTAAAAAATAAAAACACTAAATGAAAAAACACCTGCAATGACTGAACTTGTTCATAAGATAGTGCCATAGCACAAACAAAAAAACATTTTATTGGTCTATTTGCTTGTTTTTTTTTCAAAACTATTTTTATTGTGGCTGCTATCGAAGAAAAATCCATAAATAAGGGTTCAAAGTGTAAGAAAAAAAGTAGCAGCTTATAGTCCGGAATTTGCAGTAATGCTTTTACCTCCATGGGGTTCAAAAAAACCTAGAACCTGATTAACTTAAGGTTTTTGTGAACTAAAACACGTGCAAACCTGGTAGCAAACGCAAAGATGATTGTCCAAACGTGTGCAAAGTGGATTGTGTCTGTTAAGCGAGCAAAATAAGGCGTGCATTCATTTTGCGTCTGCCTTCATGAATATGCAGAATATATGCTGCTCATTGAAACACCCACGATACTGGGAGGAGAAGATGCATATATATTATACAGCACGCGGAATGTGATTCATCAACTCTCATCACCTAATTTGCGTGTAATTTAGAACCCCACAAGTTCCCATCGCGACATATCTAATAAACACAACACTTCTGTTTTTGCAGCCATGTTTAATGTGCTGAACTCAAAAACCTACAACTTTTTTCATGTACATAAAAGGCCTTTTTATTTCGAATTTTGTTCACAAATCTGTTTATATCTGTGTTTGTTTGCACGTCCCCTTTTACAGGTTTGGCATATCAAGCTGCTGATTAGACAGCATGATTATTGCACAAGTGTGCCTTGTGTTGGCCAAAATTAAAGGTCACTACAAAATGGGCACCATTGCCTCACATATAAATTATCAGGTTGTTGATTGTGGCTTGTGGAATTTTGACCCATTGCTCCTCAATGGCTATGCACAGATGTTGGATATTAGCAGCAATTCTAACACCTGGGCATTTTCATGCTGCAACAGGAAGCGATGGTTGTGGATAAAAGGCACAACAATGAGCCTCGAGATCTTGTCAGGGTATGACTGTGCCTTTAAAATGCAAGCAATAAAAGTCACAGGTGTCCGTTTTCCATAACGTCTGTTACCACACCTGGGAAAAATCCGGCCCGTTAACCTTTTCAATCCGGCCAGCCAAATGTTTCCAAATGATTCATGTTTTAACCTTTAACATTGAAACTGAATGCGCAGTGCAATTTTCTTCTTGAACTACAGAAAATATTCCAATGGTTGGAAATATGCACTTTTGAGTGTTAACAAGTTACATATATATGAGAAGCAGCGTGGGTGGGGTTTGCTCACAGAGCAGCCAGCTGGAGACACGGGTGTCAGGGACAGACGCGGAAGCAGAATTTTACCACAAAGTTCTGCAAAAAAGTAATAATAAATCACATTGTGGGTGTTTTTTTACCTTTTGCATTTATATTTCGCTGTGTTTGCTGCCTTTTTGTTGTATTTGTCTTGATTGTAAAATATGTCAATCAAGGAGGTGATCTGAGAAGTAAGATGAGCGATGTTCATATGAGCTTAATATTCAGTGTTTTATTGTTCTTAGGTGATAATGTAAATCCCACATTATTTATTATCATGTAAACTTTGGATGTCTCATTTAATAAAAACATCTCTAAAATTCCATTCCGATTTGTTAAGCCAATCTGTCGTTTTTAGCATTCAGACATTATTTTATTTATTTTTTATACGGTATTATTATACCTACTCAGTGGCCTAGTGGTTAGAGTGTCCGCCCTGAGATCGGTAGGTTGTGAGTTCAAACCCCAGCCGAGTCACACCAAAGACTATAAAAATGGGACCCATTACCTCCCTGCTTGGCACTCAGCATCAAGGGTTGGAATTGGGAGTTAAGCCACCAAAAATGATTCCCGGGCGCGGCACAAGGGTGTGAACAAGGGTATGGGTCAAATGACAACATTCTTCCTGGGAACATTTTTCAACCTGAGGTAGTTCCAAAAAGAAGCTTCAGGAAGGAGGCGGCGGCCGACCTTACAGTAAAGCAGTTTGATTGGCAACTGTGCAATCATTGGTACTTTAACTTTAACTTATTATTATTATGTGTCTGAAAAAGGGACCAAGGCCAACATACATTACAGAAGATTTGTACTGCTATAATATACTGTATATATATATATTAGTGTTGTCCCGATACCAAAATTATTTCGATACTTTTCAGTACTTTTCTAAATAAAGGAGACCACAAAAAACTGCATTAATGGCTTTATTTTAACAAATAAATCTTAAGGGACATTAAACATATGTTTCTTATTGCAAGTTTGTCCTTAAATAGAATAGTGAACATACAAGACAACTTGTCTTTTATTAGTAAGTAAGCAAACAAAGGCTCCTAATTTACAGCAGTGGTCAAAAGTTGACATACACTTGTAAAGAACATAATGTCATGGCTGTCTTGAGTTTCCAATAGTTTCTACAACTCTTATTTTTTTGTGATAGAGTGATTGGGGCACATACTTGTTGGTCACAAAAAACATTCATGAAGTTTGGTTCTTTAATGAATTTATTATGGATCTACTGAAAATGTGAGAAATATGCTGGGTCAAAAGTATACATACAGCAATAGTTACATTGGTTACATGTCCCTTGGCAAGTTTCACTGCAATAAGGCCCTTTTGGTAGCCATCCAAAAGCTTCTGGTTGAATTTTTGACCACTCCTCTTGACAAAATTGGTGCAGTTCAGCTAAATGTTTTGGTTTTCTGACATGGACTTGTTTCTTCAGCATTGTCCATACGTTTAAGTCAGGACTTTGGGAAGCCCATTCTAAAACCTTAATTCTAGCCTGATTTAGCCATTCCTTTACCACTTTTGACGTGTGTTTGGGTCATTGTCCTGTTGGAACACCCAACTGCGCCCAAGACCCAACCTCCGGGCTGATGATTTTAGGTTGTCCTGAAGAATTTGGAGGTAATCCTCCTGTTTCATTGTCCTATTTACTCTATGTAAAGCACCAGTTATATTGGCAGCAAAACAGGCCAGAGCATAATACTACCACCACCATGCTTGACGGTAGGGACGGTATAGCTCGGTTGGTAGAGCGGCCGTGCCAGCAACTTGAGGGTTGCAGGTTCGATCCCCACTTCCGCCATCCTAGTCACTGCCGTTGTGTCCTTGGGCAAGACACTTTACCCACCTGCTCCCAGTGCCACCCACACTGGTTTAAATGTAACTTAGATATTGGGTTTCACAATGTAAAGCGCTTCGAGTCACTTGAGAAAAAGCACTATATAAATGTAATTCACTTCACTTCACTAGGAAGGTTGTTCCTGGAATTAAAGGCCTCACCTTTTCTCCTCCAAACATATTGCTGGGTATTGTGGCCAAACAGCTAAATTTTTGTTTCATCTGACCACAGAACTTTTCTTCAGAAGGTCTTATCTTTGTCCATGTGATCAGCAGCAAACTTTAGACCAGCCTTAAGGTGTCGCTTCTGGAGCAAGGGCTTCCTTCTTGCATGGTAGCCTCTCAGTCCATGGCGATGCAAAACACGCTTGACTGTGGACACTGGCACCTGTGTTCCAGCAGCTTCCAATTCACTGCAGACCTGCTTTTTGGTGGTTCTCGGTCGGTTGACTCTTGATCATCCTGACCAATTTTCTCTCAGCAGCAGGTGATAGCTTGCGTTTTCTTCCTGATCGTGGCAGTGACAAAACTGTGCCATGCGCTTTATACTTACGAACAATTGTCTGCACAGTTGCTCTTGGGACCTTAAGCTGCTTTGAAATGGCTCCAAATGACTTTCCTGACTTTTTCAAGTCAATGATTCGTTTTTTCAGATCTGTGCTGAGTTCCTTTGACTTTCCCATTGTTGCGATTGTAACCGAGTCTAATGACTGAATCAAATTAGCTCTATTTAAATGGGCTCAGAGAAGTCAACAGGTGTCGTCAATCATAATCACTCACATTAAGTTAAGAGGCCATGCCATGAAGCTAATTTGATTTGAATGTAACTTTTCTACATCACCAAAATTGATAATGTATGTTGCTGTATGTATACTTTTGACCCAGCATATTTGCTCACATTTTCAGTAGACCCATAATAAATTCATAAAATAACCAAACTTCAATGAATTTTTTTTGTGACCAACAAGTATGTGCCCCAATCACTCTATCACAAAAGAATAAGAGTTGTAGAAATCATTGGAAACTCAAGACAGCCATGACATTATGTTCTTTACAAGTGTATGTAAACTTTTGACCACGACTGTATATGTACGTGTATGCATATATATATATATATATATATATATATATATATATATATATATATATATATATATATATATATATATATATATATATATATATATATATATATATGTCTATATATATATGTATGTGTATATATATATATATATATATATATATATATATATATATATATATATATATATATATATATATATATATATATATATATATATATATATATATATATATATATGTATGTCTATATATATATATATATAGACATATATATATATATATATATATATATATATATATATATGTATATATATATATATATATATATATATATATATATATATATATATATATATATATATATATATATATATATATATATATATATATATATATATATATATATTATGTGTGTATATATAAATATATAAAACAACTGTACTCATGTGAAAGAGTCCTCCCATTTGCAATTACATTTCCACAGTACTTGTATTCACACACATGCACAGATGCAGGGGGTGCATGAATTCCAATGAGAAGCACGTCTCGCCAGAACACCGGGTAAAAGTGGACCCTAACACTGTTTAATCCATTCAATAAAAGTAGAGTAAAAGTGCTTCTCTCTCCTGGTGTCTTTCTCTTTGGAAATTAGCAGCGACAGCACTAAGTGAAAAGGAACTCACAGTGATCAAGAGGCAGTGGCTTAGAATCCTTGACAAGATCTTAATGACGTTCTGCCTCAGAGCCACTTTGTCTCCCATGACCCCAGCAGTGCTCATCATCCAACTAATGATCTTTCTTCTATGGGAAATAATGTTCACGTAGTTATATATATATATTGACTTACAAGAAAACAACGTATAATTATTAAATACAATGGCACATGCAGTGCTATTGTTTGGATGATACATTTGATGAGATACAAATTTACAGGAGCCGGCAGATATTCAGGGAGGGCCTATAGCCAAATCCATAAAATTGACCTGCTTTCCTCTCGCAGTACTAAAGCCTGTGTGGTTATCACATAAATCAAACAGCACGATGAGAAATGTATCTTTGTCTTTTACATAAACATCCCAGGAAAGCTACTCTTGGAAAATAACTTTGTTTGCAGAGGCTCCCCGATGAATAATTGACTATTTATTCAGTTTTTTACACCAGCATACTCAGAATTAATGTTATGTTCCCACCTAATGCGGGAGAAGATGTATTTTCGTACTAATCAGAGGGACGGCGTGGCGAAGCTGGTAGAGTGGCTGTGCCAGCAATCGGAGTGTTGCTGGTTACTGGGGTTCAATTCCCACCTTCTACCTTCCTAGTCACGTCCGTTGTGTTCTTGGGCAAGGCACTTCACCCTTTGCCTCTGATGGCTGCTGGTTAGCGCCTTGCATGGCAGCTCCCGCCATCAGTGTGTGAATGTGTGTGTGAATGGGTAAATGTGGAAATACTGTCAAAGCGCTTTGAGTACCTTGAAGGTAGAAAAGCGCTATACAAGTATAACCCATTTATCATTTATTTAAATGTGTCTGATTGGGAAGGAACTTGCTGAGGAAAGAGAGTGGAGGAGGGTGTAGACTCCTGTGGTGGGGGATGTAACAGGAGGAAATCTAGATAATTAAATCTTTGTGCTTTTTTTTTGGAAAAGTAAGAAAAGGTGGCATAATTATTGAGCGGTTTTAGTTGATTTCCACCAGGGGCGCCCATTACGTTGATGGTGAGCTACCGGTCGATGGTGGACGGTGTGTCAGTCGATCGCCAGCCAGACATTAAAAAAATAGACCTAAAAATGTGCGATCATCAATTTTCACCAAGACATTCACGGCACCCGAGGGTCTTGTGAGATGACGCTGGCTTCTGCCGGATCATTATTAAGAAAAAACGACTGACAGGAAGGCGTGAAACACTTTTTATTTCAACAGACCCTCGCCCTGTACCTGCCGTCAAAACTCTAAAGACCGACTGCACAGTTTCTGTCTTCACAATAAAATTGCTGCTTCATTCTGCCTGCACTAACAAAATAAGAGTCTCAGAAAGCTGGCGTGCACAAGCTAGCAAGCTATGGCGTTTGCCGCCAATGTATTTCTTATAAAGTGTATAAAAACGAGACAAATAAGATGCCAAAAACCACCCACTTTCATGTGGTATTGGACAGAAAGGAGGACTTTTTTTTCTCCTCCATTTGAAAATGTGGACATTATCATCACTACTGTCTGATTCCAATCAATGCAATTTATCAGAATCAGTTAATACACCAACTTATATTCTTGTCTTCATGAAAGAAAGGAATTAAACATGCTTGTATTATCATTAAACACCTTCAACTTGTTAACAAAAATGTCTCATAAATAAACAAATGTAAATTATGGTAACACTTCAGTATGGGGAACATATTCACCATAATTAGTTGCTTATTAACAATGCTAATTAGTAACATATTGGCTCTAATTAGTCATTATTAAGTACTTATTAATGCTTTATTCTGCATGGCCTTATTATACAACCAGTAAGCCATTAACTAAGAGTCTTCCCTCAATAACCTCAGAATTATTGCTTATTAGTAACCCTAACCCTAACCCCTAGTGTCCAAATAACTCTAAATTAAGTCTTTGTTACTTAGAATATGTTCCCCATACTAAAGTGTTACCTAAATCATATATATGAATGAGGTAGATCCCCTCGACTTGGTCGATTAAAAAGTAGCTCGCCTGCAGAAAAAGTGTGGGCACCCCTGGCTTACACCATAGTTTGGTTGCCATAAGTTATAGACTACCAAGTAGATGAAGAGCACGCTTGCACAGTTCATATTTTGACAATTTGTACTAAAACGTTGCACAATGTTTTACATTTCTAAACTGTCAAATAAGTGTGAAAATAAGCAAATTATGTCAATTTGTCATGTTGGAAACATAAAAAAACCCAAAATAAATACTTAAAGAATGCAGACCTCCACCAGGCCCTACCCTACCAACTCAATAGTTAATAAAATACAGTGGAATTACCAAGGCCTGTATTTGCATCCTTTTCGGTTTACGAACGTTTACATCGCACTAAATATGCCTCTGTGCGCGAAACCTGTGTCGGCGTACAACTCCTGCATTCATTCATGTTGCACGCCATTGAAGCCATTTTGATGACATCACTTCCCGTCAAGCAAACACGACCATTTTGAAGAGGCAGGGCCCCCTACGTCACGTCCTGTCTACACCCTGTACACACGGTTGTTGCCCATTTAATAAAGTATATGATTGATTTCGAAGAGCTTCGACGGCGAGCGGCACTACTGACGTGTTTATTTCCACAATTGTCGTGCCTTGTCAGAGCTGTGTCAGCCGGTCTTAGAGATTCCTTTGTGTGATCAGAAACCTTTAAAATGTTTACAAACTCTCAGTCGATGACTCATGTTTACATTGTTTCTTATGGGGAACTATACTATACAGACTTTTCGGTTTACGAACCATATTCAAGGACAAACTGAGATCGTAAATCAAGGTTCCACTGTTGTTCTGAATCCAGACGGTGATCCAGATCACCCCCAAAATGTTATCATTTGTTCCTTATACAATTTTTGAGAGTTCCTGACAGTTTAATCAAAATGTGCCAGTAACCATTTCAGTTATCTTTAGAGTAGTTATCCACTGTCTTTGTATCTGTGGGTGAGGCGGGCCCGCAAGCATACACACAAATCAGAATCAGATAACACTTTTAAAGCTTGTTACATAGTAGAAATTATCTGGAGCAGCCCCAAAATTTAATTACTTGTTCCTTAACCTAATTCGGACACTTCCTGAACACCTTTTAATTGTTCTTGTAGTACTCATTGGGAGAAATCTGGGACCTCTGGTACTAAATTGTGCGCCATTTTATGTCTCACATGCACTGGCATGACTATAAAATTCCTTGAACCCTACAACACAAAAGCACAGAAATTCAACAAATCTAACATAATGTTTTATTTGCACTTTAACTTTTAAGTAGAGATTAGATGGCAGTGAAAGAACATTCTCTGACTAACAAATAATAATGATTAACTGTAATTATAAAAATAAACACCACTAAATGCTTCCTTTTTGTCCGCTGTCTGCTCCTTTGTGAATGTTTTTCAGTTGAAAACGGTTCGTCCATCTGAAACATTAAGTTATTTTCCAACACATTGCAAGTGGTTTTAGAAGACTTGTGAACTGTTAAGGGTGCTGTAGACCGGAGATTTTATTTTTGTTATTGAAAACTTGCATTAATTACAATACCAGGTGACAAAACATATCAATCAATCAATCAAAATTGATTTATATAGCCCTTAGAGGGGAACAGCACTTTTTTTCGGAATTTTACCCATCATTCACAATCCTTATGTAAGACAAGATCACGTATGATTTTCTTTTTTTAATGCATTCTAAATAGTCAAGAAATGCAGTGGCGGACCGTGCGTTTCTCACCTAGGCCTTCGCCTCTCAAAATACCGTCATTTATGTCACCACATGGACACGGCTTGAGATACTATACAGAAACACACTTGCACACAACTGCGCATTGGAACCCCTCAACAGTGTACAAAACGGTCAATTTTTTTTACCGCATTTAACATTCAATAAACCTGTTTCAGCAATTAAAACATATCTTACGTTGTACTGTCAAAATTAAAATAATTGTATAAAACAAATAAAACATGAAAAAATTCAGAAATAAAATATTTGAACTCACAATTTGTTGAACCCATTCGACGCTGTTTAAGCCAGTGGTACCCCTCGTAGTTGGTTGTAGTCGGTTGATTCGTGTGAACCATTTCACCGCCAGGATAGCTTCCGTTGTCGGCCGACCTCGTCTCACAATATGTAGTTTCTCTTAATTTATCCTTCTTAAAAATGGCCTTGCAAATATATATCTTCCACCTAATCAACATTTTGCTCTCCTTCTTTGTGAGTACCGGTGAGTTTTCTGTGGCTTTCTATGGCTCGTATGGCTCTGGTGCCACTTCCTGTTTTCGCAACTTGCGATTGGATACACACTTGGGGCTCCCAAGTGAGTATCCAATCACAGCGTAAGGCCAGCTAGAAGGCCTTACATACAACAACTTGTGATCTGATTGGCTATCGCAATTGTCTATCAACTCTATGTGTCCGTTCACTTACAGTGCACAGACGCCTGCATTGTTGATTCTGAAGGCCTCGGGCAGATTTGGTACAGCATGGCAACATAAGCTTGCTGAATTCTGATTGGATACAAACTCTAACCTAAAAAGCACCGGAAAGAGCATATTATGACATGAAGAGAATATGAATAATTTTAAATATTTAGGGAAAGTAAATAGAAAAATACTTATATCTTTAATTATGATCATGATTTCTGTGTTACGGATCACACACCTGCTGACTTGCATGCTGCTGTTCGCACCTCGGGACATGCCCACGGGCGTTATTCTCCGGCTGCGGCCGTGCCTCTGTGCGGCTGCAACCCCTCTGCAATCAACACACCTGTCAGTGATGAGAGACCTGCCTTCATAAGCCAGCGCGTCTTGCGTTCCAGTGCCAGAACGTAGCTACTTGTACACGTACAGTAAGCTTTATTATGTCTCCAGCTTTCCTTGCCTATGTGCTTCCTCGCTCTTTGTGTTTTTCCCCCATCGTGCTCACTGTGTCTCGTTTTGTGTCATCATCCAGAAACCCGTCCTCCTTCCCCGTTGTCGAGCTGTGTGTCTCGTCTTCCCGGATCCCCTCTGGACTCTTCGCTGCCTCCCTGGATGTCGACATCCCGCCAGCCCTCTGACCACAACGCCTTGCTCCATCCCTTGACCTCCCGCCTGTCTCTGGACCTCCGAGCCTGCCTTACCCTATCTGGACTTCCGCCTCGATTTCAACACACACCTTCAACACCACCTGGTAACAACCCTCACATACTTGTTACACTTAGTCACACCATATTCACACTTCACATACATTTGTTTTTTTCAACAAACACGCTGCCAGCTAACGACGTCACTGTCTCCGTGCCGTCTCATTCTCCCGCTGTACCGTTCATTCTGGTTATGTTAGGCCAGCAGAGAAGGTCTTGCTGGCCCTGACTGCCCACCACTGAATAAATGCTTCCTGGACAGCTTCTTTTGCCTTCTCTGTTTGATGAGGTTGGTTTGTGTGCCTAATATATGGGGAGAAAATAGAAAAGAACAAAAGCTGAGATAGGCTCCAGCTCCCCCCGCGATCCCGAAAGGGACAGGCGGTACAAAAAGGATGGATAGGAAACAAAATCTAATGTTTAAGACATTTCTGTAACAGTGAAGCGGGGAAGGAGACGGCACGGAGGCAGGGACGTTGTTTAGCTTGCAGCGTATTTATTAGTACACAAGAATGATCTGTGTAATTAATCCAAATATATGTGCTGTGACTATGTGAAGCGATTATATGTAGAGTGTTACCGGCAGATGCGGAAGATGCGTGTTGAGATAGATGCGGAAGTCCAGAAAGGGCAAGGCAGGCTCGGAGGTCTGGGGACAGGCAAGTGGTCGGGGGCTGGAGCAAGGCGTCGTTGTCCGGGGGCAGGCGTGAGGTCGAGATCCGGGGACTTAGACTTAGAAAATCTTTATTGTCCCAGAGGGGCAATTTGGTTTGCAGCAGTAGTCATTAAAAACAAGGTACAACAGTAAAAGCAAGGCACAAATACATAAAATACATACAACATACAAACCATCATCAATCAATCAATCAATCAATGTTTATTTATATAGCCATAAATCACAAGTGTCTCAAAGGGCTGTACAAGCCACAACGACATCCTCGGTACAGAGCCCACATACGGGCAAGGAAAACTCACCCCAGTGGGACGTCAATGTGAATGACTATGAGAAACCTTGGAGAGGACCGCATATGTGGGCAACCCCCCCCCCCCTCTAGGGGAGACCGAAAGCAATGGATGTCGAGTGGGTCTGACATAATATTGTGAAAGTCCAACACATCAGCGAAAGTCCAGTCCATAGTGGGGCCAGCAGGAACCATCCCGAGCGGAGACGGGTCAGCAGCGTAGAGATGTCCCCATCCGATGCACAGGCTAGCGGTCCACCCTGGGTTGGGAGCAGAGTAGAAAAGAAAAGAAAAGAAACGGCAGATCAACTGGTCTAAAAAGGGAGTCTATTTAAAGGCTAGAGTATACAAATGAGTTTTAAGATGAGACTTAAATGCTTCTACTGAGGTAGCATCTCTAACTTTTACCGGGAGGGCATTCCATAGTATTGGAGCCCGAATAGAAAACGCTCTATAGCCCGCAGACTTTTTTTGGGCTCTGGGAATCACTAATAAGCCGGAGTTCTTTGAATGCAGATTTCTTGCCGGGACATATGGTACAATACAATCGTCAAGATAGGCAGGAGCTTGACCCTGTAGTATTTTATACGTAAGTAGTAAAACCTTAAAGTCGCATCTTAGGTGCACAGGAAGCCAGTGCAAGTGAGCCAGTATAGGCGTAATATGATCAAACTTTCTTGTTTTTGTCAAAAGTCTAGCAGCCGCATTTTGTACCAACTGTAATCTTTTAATGCTAAACATAGGGAGGCCCGAAAATAAAACGTTACAGTAATCGAGACGAGATGTAACGAACGCATGAATAATGATCTCAGCATCGCTTGTGGACAAAATGGAACGAATTTTAGCGATATACGGAGATGAAAGAAGGCCGTTTTAGTAACACTCTTAATGTGTGACTCAAACAAGAGAGTTGGGTCGAAGATAATACCCAGATTCTTTACAGAGTCGCCTTGTTTAATTGTTTGGTTGTCAAATGTTAAGGTGGTATTATTAAATAGATGTCGGTGTTGAGCAGGACCGATAATCAGCATTTCCGTTTTCTTAGCGTTGAGTTGCAAAAAGTTAGCGGACCTCCATTGTTTAATTTCATTAAGACACGCCTCCAGCTGACTACAATCCAGCGTGTTGGTCAGCTTTAGGGGCATGTAGAGTTGAGTGTCATCAGCATAACAGTGAAAGCTAACACCGTATTTGCGTATGATGTCACCTAGCGGCAGCATGTAAATACTAAAGAGTGCAGGGCCAAGAACCGAACCCTGGGGAACTCCGCACGTTACCTTAACATAGTCCGAGGTCACATTGTTATGGGAGACACACTGCATCCTGTCAGTAAGATAAGAGTTAAACCAAGATAAGGCTAAGTCTGACATCCCAATACGCGTTTTGATACGCTCTAATAAAATATTATGATCAACAGTATCGAAAGCGGCGCTAAGATCAAGAAGCAGCAACATAGATGACGCATCAGAATCCATCGTTAACAATAGATCATTAGTCATTTTTGCGAGGGCTGTCTCCGTAGAGTGATTTGCCCTGAAACCGGATTGAAAAGGTTCACAGAGATTGTTAGACGCTAAGTGTTCATTTAGCTGCTGTGCGACAATTTTTTCGAGGATTTTCGAGATAAATGGAAGGTGGGACACCGGCCGGTAGTTTACCAAGAGATCAGGATCGAGGTTAGGTCTTTTGAGTAGAGGATGAATAACCGCTTTTTTGAATGCTAGGGGAACAGTGCCAGAGGAAAGTGATAAGTTTATAATATTTAACACTGATGGACCTAATAATACAAAAAGGTCCTTGATAAGTTTCCCAGGAATTGGGTCAAGTAAACATGTTGTTTGTTTTGTCCCATTTACACATTTTAACAATTCCTCCAATGTTATTTCATCAAAGAGAGAGAAACTATTTTGGAGGGCATTGTCCGTCGTATATACAGTCGTATCTGTGTTAATAGAACCCAGTTGTAGCTGAGATGCATTGTCTTTAATCTCTTTTCTAATGACTTCAATTTTCTTATTAAAGAAATTCATAAAGTCATCTGCTGAGTGGGTGGAGCTACTGGGAGGAGTCCCTTGTTGGGTTAGCGATGCTACTGTACTAAACAAACATTTAGGATCATTTTTGTTGAGGTGGATGAGATTTGAGTAATATTTAGCTTTAGCTGAGGTAAGCATGCGTATATGTTATTAAACTATCACTCCATGCTTGATGGAAAACCTCAAGTTTAGTCGCACGCCATTTGCGTTCCAGCTTTCTACATGATCATTTCTGGGCTTTAGTTTCTTCTGTAAACCATGGGGTACGCCTTTTAGGGGCCCTTTTTAGCTTTAGCGGTGCTACACTATCAATGGTGTCGCGTAGGGCGTCGTTAAAGTTGTTAGTGAGGTTATCAATAGAGCCCACATAATTTGGGAATGGTGCCATTACCGAAGGCAGTAGGTCAGTAAGAGTCGTCGTTGTGGCAGCATTAATGTTGCGGCTGCTATAGTAGTTATTATTATTATTATTATTTTGTTGACAATGAGTCAGAACTTCGAATTTTATAAGGTAATGATCGGACATTACTTTAGTGTACGGGAGTATCGTAACTTTAGAGGTGGTGACACCCCTGACAAGCACTAGATCTATCGTATTACCGTTGCGATGCGTGGGTTCATTTATTATTTGTGCAAGACCACAGCTATCAATTATAGTCTGGAGTGCCACGCATGGAGGGTCCGATGGGGTATTCATATGGATATTAAAGTCCCCCATTAGGATTATATTGTCGGCGTGCGTCACTAGATCAGCAACAAACTCTGAGAATTCACTGATGAAGTCCGAATAGGGCCCAGGGGGGCGGTCGATAACAGCCAGGTCGAGAGGTAGCGGTGTGACAAACCTCATAGTGAGCACCTCAAACGAGTTATATTTATTATTTAGGTTAGGTGTAAAATTATAGTTTTCATTGTATATTAGTGCGACACCCCCTTCCCCTTTTAAGAGGACGGGCAACATGTGCATTCGTATAGTTAGGAGGAGATGCGTCATTTAGCGCAAAAAAAGCGTCTGGTTTGAGCCAGGTCTCGGCGAGACCAACGACATCAAGTTTGTTGTCTCTAATGACCTCATTAACTAATAACGTTTTGGAAGATAATGATCTTATGTTTAAAAAGCCCATATTATAGGTAGTGGGCTGTTTTGAGGATTGTTTGTTGAAATTATCCGAAGTAGCAATATTAATAATGTTGCGTTTATTATGCGTAGTGCACTTTAAATAGTTTCGACCATATCTAGGAATTGATACGACGGGAATTTTCAGATTGTTTGCTTGATGCTGCGATAAACTGAACACATCATAGTTAGCCACCTCAGTACAATGTATGTCTGCCTCTGACACGGTCACAAAAGAAAAAACATTATGTGAGTTGTGTTTTATTCTAAGAGAATTGCTATGTGTGCAGGGATTATCCAGCCTGGCGACGGCTAGTTCTAGTTTAAATGACTTCTCGCCCGGACACTCCACGCTTCTTTGAGGATTAGCTTTTCCCTTTGTTGTTAGCCCCGCTCGGCATCCCCGCTTCTGCTTCCGCTCACACCGCTTACGTCTCCTCCATTGACGGTCCCCATTAGTACTTGACTCTGCTGCTACAAAGGCCGCTCGATGTAGCCCGTGAAGTATTCCCATGCTAGCGAGGAGGTCCACCGTACATGCATCTTTCAGTCTATAACGACCCGATCTATCCACATCCAAAATTGTCTGTCGGTCATATGTGATCACAGAGTGTTCACGCTTTGAGCCAGCCAAAAATTGACAGAAATGACGGGTGTTTTTTGCCAAATCGCTCTACACTCCCAAGAGCGTCTTCAAGCTGCTGCATTTCAATGTGCCGCCATTTTGCCATCATGAAGGCATTGACCTAAAAACTAAAAAACATTTGTAATACAATAAACACTAATTATCACACATCGTTCCCCACTAAAGTGACTGCGCATAGCAGCTAAGTTTGTTTAAGAAGCTCATTTATAAAGTCAACAGCTGAGGGAACAAAGGATCTTGTGTATTTGTTGTTTTTGGCCTTCCTATTGCTAGGGGCGTACCTGCATCCGACCTGTCGTCCCTGCCCTGGGCGGCCTCTTGGCATCGGCGGCCGCTGCCTCCTGCGGCTCTTTTCCGCTGCTTCTCCATCCGGTTGATCCGGCGGCATCTCCGGGCCTCGCTCCTCCTGGCCTGGTCTCCTGGCGCTCTCCGGCTCGTGGGTGTGGCCGTGGTATGGACCGCTCTGCCCTATGCATGCTAAAACGTGCTGCATCACCTGCTAGCGAGGAGTTTAATCTTCGGATGGCCCTGATAAATGTCCGGTCCTTGGCGAACAAAACGTTCTGGTTCAACAACTTCTTTACCACCCGTGAGTTGGATTTTATGTTCCTCACAGAGACCTGGTTGGCTGTTGGAGACTGTGGAAGGGGTACGGTCCACGCGTTCCCTGGTCCAGGTGCCGGCCATGAAGCAGCAGACAGGTGAGTGGATATCTCAGCTGGAACGAGTTATCTAATCACCTGTTCCTTTATTAGCAGCGTCGGAGACCATGAGGGGAGCTGACGGGGGAGTGAGAGGAGCCAGATACGGCTGGAGAGCACGGAGAGAGCAACAAACATAAAGACAGCTGAACAGCCACAGAGACTTTGCAAAGGAAAAAGAATAAAAAGGCTATTGTAACTCCGCATCAGAGGGGTGTGTCGTGATCCTGTTGGTCCAAAAGAACCCGGGGTCAGGATGACCTTCACAAGTGGCACCCAACTCCGCAGGACCACAGAAAAATGTCGGCCCAAACCCCTCTGGAGGCGCTCGGGCGAGTTCTGGCCGAGGTGTCAGCGGCAGGCCAGTAGCAGACCCAGGTGCTGCAAATGATGATGGGCAGAGCAGAGACATCGGGAACGGGGGAGACGGCCTCCATGCAGCGCATGGCGGAGGCGGAGGACCCCTACGCATTCCTGGACGTCTTTGAGGCCACGGCAACCTCATGCAAGTGGCCAGAAGAAAAATGGGGCATAAAGCTGCTGCCGCTCCTGGTGGGGGAGGCGCAGCGGGCGGCGTTGAGTCTCCCGGCTGCCGCCCGGATGCAGTACGCCAACCTACGCCGCGCCATCCTGG
The DNA here is from genome assembly GCF_033978785.1 of Entelurus aequoreus. NCBI lineage: Eukaryota > Metazoa > Chordata > Actinopteri > Syngnathiformes > Syngnathidae > Entelurus > Entelurus aequoreus. The sequence goes on from NC_084736.1 coordinate 50,486,384, forward strand.
ATCAGGTTGGTAGCAGCCCAGAACATCACCGCCGAAGATTCAGAGCCATGAAGTTGGGGCCAGAGGACCGTCCCTTCGTGTTGGCGCAGCAGCTAAGGGATGCGGCAACCTGGTGCCTCCAACCAAATGGACTGGACCCAAACATGTTAGAGTACATCATGCTCGAACAGTTTATTGACGCTATCCCGGCCAGGACCTCCGCATGGGTGAGGTACCACCGTACCCAGGACGTGAAGACGGCGGTAAACCTGGCGGAGGATCACCTGGCGGTCCAGCGGGAGGCGACCGCAAAGACGGCCGAAAGGCCCACCACAGCACCCTGCCAACGACTCGCGCCGCAGGAGGGGACAACCCTGGAGCAGCGACCGCGCACGGCCGAGCCACCCGGATCCAGCGAGCAGGTCCCCCACTCGGGCATGCAGCAGAAAAACACACACACGCACCCATTTACGCACACAACAAGTGGGGGGGGGGGGGAGGGGCACAGGGCAATAATGTCTCCTCTGCTTGGTCTTTCCAGGGTACCGGCGTGCGTAGAGGGGGCTTCCCTCACAGATGGCACTTCGAACACCAGGGCCGGTGTGCTGGGGGTGCAGACAACCCGGACACGTGCGCCGGGAGTGCTCCTTAATGGAGGTGGGGCAGGTGATGCGGGTTGTCGGGCCCCCAGCACCCGCCCCCGATCTGGGGGAGACGTACTGTGTCCCGGTAAGGGTGCAAGGGGGTACATACCGGGAGATGGTGGATTCGGGCTGACCCACCAAAACCTGGTTCGGTCCAGGGCGTTGAGGCAGGGGGATGTGCACGAGTACCCTATTGTGCCAGTGGAAATTTGGTATAAGAATCAAAAGCAAAGTGACAAGGTTGCCGTAAGTGCGCACCTTACGCACCCCGTAATTTTAGGGAAAAATTGGCCGGGATTTAACCATCTGGTGACACAATGTGTGGGGATGCGTTCACGGACTGTAGGAGAGGGGAGTATCCGCGCAGTTCTCAGTGGCGACGCGGGTTCATCCGGCACTGCCGAGCGGGAACCGGAGGGGGCTTCGCGGGAGGCCCCTCTGGCCCCCCGGTTGCAACCTACGGAGGATTTTCCCCTCCAGCAATCCTGTGAGGAAATCTTGCGCGCGGCCTGGGACCAGGTGGATTACATCGACAATCAGCTAGTGCGCCCGGGGAAAGCGCGGGTATTCCCCCATTTTTCAATGATTCGAGATAGGTTATACCGAGTGGGCCGTGACACTCAAACCGGGGAGGAACACACCCAGTTGTTGGTGCCAAAACAAAGCATTTTAATCCCAAGTCTGGCCACATGGGGTATGATAAGACACTTAATCGGGTCATGGTCCGATTCTATTGGTCGGGCCTCCGGGCAGACGTGCGCCGTTGGTGCGCTGCCTGCCCGGACTGCCAGCTGGTGAACCCAGCGGCCACCCCAAAGGCGCCCTCGCGCCCATTACCGCTCATGGAGGTCCCTTTCTAGAGAATTGGGATGGACCTCATCGGGCCATTTCACCTGAGCACACGGGGATACCGCTTTGTGTTAGTCCTGGTGGATTACGCAACGCGCTATCCCGAAGCAGTGATAAATGGCTGGATCACCTAATGTTTGCGATGCGGGAGGTACCCCAGGGCTCTGTAGGTTTTGCGCCTTTTGAGTTATTGTATGGCCGGAGGCCTCGCGGAGAGCTGGACGTCATTGAAGAAAGCTGGGAGGAGGGTCCGAGCTCCAGCAAAAATGAAATTCAGTACGTCATGGACATGCGAGCAAAACTCCACACGGTGGGGCACTTGTCACGCGAAAATTTGCTCCGCGCCCAGGAGCGTCAGGGTTTACGGTGCGGTCTCGGCCATATCGGCTTCCCGAACACAAGCGCAAAGCAGTTCGGGAAGAATTAAAAACCATGCTGGAGTTAGGTGTAATAGAAGAATCCCACATCCCATTGTGCAGTCCCATCGTTCTGGTAGAGAAGAAGGATGGGACTGTACGGTTCTGTGTGGATTACCGCAAGGTGAATGAAAAATCACGGTTTGACGCGTACCCAATGCCTCGGGCCGACAAGCTCCTGGATCATCTGGGCACTGCTCGTTTATTCACTACACTGGATTTAACCAAGGGCTACTGGCAGATTCCCTTGTCACCAGAGTCCCGAGAAAAAACTGCCTTTTCCACTCCGTAAGGTTTGCACCAATTTGTGACACTTCCGTTTGGTTTGTTCGATGCGCCCACCACGTTCCAGCGCCTCATGGACCGAGTGCTGCGGCCCCACGTGGCATACGCAGCGGCATACCTGGATGATGTCATCATCCAGAGTAGCGGCTGGGAAGAGCACATGCGGCGGGTGGGGGCGGTGCTCGAGTCCCTGAGGCGGGCGGGGCTCACCGCCAACCCGGCAAAGTGCGCAGTCGGCCGGAGGGAGGTACAGTATCTGGGGTACCACTTGGGAGGGGGGCAGATGTGGCCACAAGTAGACAAGACAGCGGCGATCGCAGCCTGTCCACCCTCCAAGACAAAAAAAAGAGGTGAGGCGGTTTTTGGGACTAGCGGGATATTACCGCCGATTTATTCCCCGGTTCGCGGACTTGACCAGCCCACTGACTGACCTCACCCGAAAGGGTGCTCCAGATCTGGTCCAGTGGACGCAGCAGTGCAAGCGGGTGTTTGAGAAGGTAAAAACAGCACTCTGCGAGGAGCCGGTACTGCACATGCCTAACTTTACCATGCTTTGCTGTCTGCAGGCGGACGCGTCGGGCCGGGGACTGGGGGCGGTGCTGTCCCAGTGGGTGGAGGGCGTCGACCGCCCCGTGCTGTGCATCAGCCGGAAACTCTCGGATTGGGAGGCGAGGTACAGCACGGTGGAGAGGGAGTATGTGCTATGTCTCTCTCTGACCATTTACCAATTTTGTTTACAACGGTAATCCCGTGCTCTGGTAATAATTCCCATGCCCCGAATGCCGCTCATGCATGATCAACCCTTTTATTGCTGCTAATTTTGCAGTTGCTTTCAATAGCTCTTCAATCTGTGCACTGGTTGTAAACTGTGATTTTACTGCTGACGAGATTTTTTCCATGTTTACCTCAGCTTGTACTGATATTTTATACTCTGTTGCGCCCCTCAGATCCAAACGTAGCAAAGCTCTTCTAACACCATGGCTAAATGACTCCACGCGCGCCCTCGGACGCGCTTGCAGGCGCGCAAAGCGAAAGTGGGTGAAGGATAGGCTTCATGTCTCCCTCCAAATCCTGCGGGACTCCCTGTCTGAATACCAACGAGCCGTAAAAGCATCGAAAACAAAGTATATTTGTACCTTGATCTCCAGCAACAGTCACAAACCCCAGGTTCTTTTTAGAGTTTTAAACTCTAAAAAACTCAACCTGTTGTCCCCTCATCTGTCCACTGTGAAAGTTTTCTAAACTTCTTCATTGACAAAATCTCTGCATTAAGACCATCTGAAACCTCTGCTCCTCCTCTCCCTCCCCCTCCCCCAGTCCTCCAGCTTGCTTTTTTCGAGCATATCTCCCTCTCCTCCGTCTCAGACGCAGTCAAACACCTGCGGCCCACATATTGCCCATATCCATCTCGCCTTCTCAAAGAAGTCCTTGATTCAGTCGTTCGAACTATTTTATGGTTGATTAACACCTGCCTCACCTATGGATGTGTCCCGGCTGCTTTCAAGCATGCTGTGGTGCAGGGGGGTCTTCAAAACCCTTCTTAAGACCTATCTCTTCTCGCTGGCCTTTAACCTGAGCTGAGCCCACCCACAAGGTCACCATTTCTAGTCACCCCCCACCCCCTCTTCGCTTTAGTTTTTTTTTTCAATTTGTCGCACTTTTATTATTTCATTATTTTTTATCTTTCATTTGTACTTTTTATCCGAACACTTTCATCGTATTTATGTTGCACTATCTTGTTTAGCTTATGCAATGTTTATGTTCTTTGTGTTTTTTTTTGCTCTATGCTTTTAACCTGTAAATCACTTTGGTCCAATTTTAAAATTGTTGTAAACGTGCTATATAAATAAAGTTGCTTTGCCTTGCCTTGCCTTGCCTTGCCTTGCATCCTGAGGGCAAGAGTCTAAACTCTGAGAAGACAGGGTGCTGAGGGTTGACCAGAATGGCCTTTGCCTTCTGGATGACTCTGGCCTGATAGATCTGGTTCAGGGGGTTCAAGGTAGTGCCCATTGTCTTTTGCCACACCTTGATTATACCACCTAGTCTGTTTTTATTGGCCGTACTGAGGTTACCAAACCAGAAAATTATAGAATAAGGCAGTAGGAAGTCCAGAGGGGATCCGGGGAGACGAGACACACTCCTCGAAACCAGGGAATGACGCGGAGCTGCTGTATGACGACACAGGACAAGACACGATGAGCACAAAGGAGGGGAAAGACAAAGAGCGAGGAAGCACACTGGCAAGGAAGCTAAAGACGTGTAAGGCTTACTGTACTGATACAAGTAGCTACGTTCTGGCACTGGAACGCAGGACACGCTGGCTTAAGAAGGCAGGGGATTTCTCATCAGCGTCTGGTGTGTTGATTGTTGAGTGAGTGCAGCTGCAGGAGAGGAACGCCCATGGGCGTGTCCTTAGGAGCGCTCAGCGGAGCGCAAAGTGAAAGGCGTCAGGTGTTTGAACCGTAACAATTTCCAGAACAAACACACAGCATTTGCGAAAAAATACCCAGCTGGAGATGACCGAAAAAGAGCAGTTTTGGAACTGCTGCGGAAAGCTGAGCAAACAAACTTGGTGAGTCGTTGTCTGTCTAGTGTTTGATTTCATAAATGCTATTTCATAAGTGTAGTGAAACTATGAGTGGCGTTATCGTCATTTTAGGGATCAAACAGAGTTTGCGGCTCTCAATGGGTTTTATTTGGCGGTAAATGGGCTCAAAAGGCTCTTTGTATGGTGAAGGTTGCCAACTCCTGGTCTAGAGTCCCATTAGATTGCTGTTTATTTACTTGCATCAGAGCAAATTTGGGCTTATTTTGAAAAATTTAGAGGCAAATATACGCGCAATCATGAAAAAAATATTTAAAATGGGATGGAGTGGATTTATACACTCTTAAGACAAATATTTTTTGAAAGGTGTTCAAACCATTCATCACCACTATGTTACGTCTCACCTTGACCTCACTTCGTTGGACACTCAGAGGATGTAGAGAAGAAAAGATTGAAGGCTTTACATTGTGAGGGGTCCACAAACTGAGCATTAATCTGTGAAAGATGATGTTGGATTTATTCGTCCATCGCTGAGTAACGTATTTGATTGACATAACGAGTGCCGTGCTGCTGTGATCGTGACGCTAATGAGAAAAAGGGTAAGTTTGTTTGCAGTTAATTTCCTGCTACAAATATTAGTCTCATCTACAATTCATGTCTGCAGTTGTTTTTAAGCTGTGAAGCTCATATATTGTCTCATATTTTAGCAGTAGATATCCCTGTTGTTCAGCAATTTTGCTAGCGATATCAAGATTCAGTATGTGCTGTTGTGCCTACAATAGATTTATTCATCTAGTTTATTAATACTGTTAAGAATATTTTCTTGATGCTAACGAATAGCGCCAAAGATGCTATAATGTGGTCATCCATGTCGAATAAACATGACGATAGCTTATTTGCACAAGCAGGTCTTCGTACTTATTATTTCGGCATAGCAAGCACAAAAGAACACAAACTAATGTGATATCTTGTCGTTTCTTATGTTTAGTTCTGCTCTCAAACACCACTAATATAGTAAAAAATAAACTTAAATGCATCACAGAAAGTTTTTTCAAACAAATCAAATGTTCAAACAAACATTTTACAAGTGATCGCTGCAGACACGAGCACGGTCCGATTGTATTCCACAAGATGATGAAAGTGATATTTTTAAGAGCCATTTCCTATGACGTACTTTTGTTTTCTCCCTGACTTTATTACCTTTATGAACCACTTCTTTCAGGACTCTATGAAAGCTTTTTCCTTATCTCTTTGCTAAAACGACTGTTCAATTAAGCCAAGAAGAAGAAAAACAGACGTGACGTCGTATGCAATACAGAGATAGTTTATAACATTAGTACGTTTTACAGTTTAGCTTATTTACTGTAACTATCCGGTGCTATTGATTGGTTTACGAACCTACCTTTAGAAATGTGAGTAAACTATAGTTGTGAAGAATGTCAGTTTAAATGGATGCTACAATGTACAACATTGCACTCGGACCTGGCGGAGAGAATGAGCACGTTCAGTGGAAGGCTCAGACTCCCAAAATGCAATACGGAACGACACAGGAAGTCCTTCATACTGATAGCCATCAGACTGTATAATGCATATGTTCCTTTTTGACTGTACTTAAATGTATAATGTATTAATATTATTCACATGTGAATAATGCTGTATAATAGACTGTATTTATGTTATTCACATGTGAATAATGCTGTATAATAGACTGTATTTATATTATTCACATGTGAATAATGCTTTATAATAGACTTTATTTATATTATTCATATGTAAAAAATTGTGAAAAAAGTGTTTATTGTCTATTGTGGGGGACGGCGTGGCGAAGTTGGGAGAGTGGCCGTGCCAGCAATCTGAGGGTTACTGGTTCAATCCCCACCTTCTACCATCCTAGTCACGTCCGTTGTGTCCTTGGGCAAGACACTTCACCCTTGCTCCTGATGGGTCCTGGTTAGCGCCTTGCATGGCAGCTCCCGCCATCAGTGTGTGAATGTGTGTGTGAATGGGTGAATGTGGAAATACTGTCAAAGCGCTTTGGGCTCCTTAAAAAGGGGTAGAAAAGCGCTATACAAGTACAACCATTTACCATTGTACCATATTGTGAGCGAACTGTGGTGCTGAATTTCCCCCAGGGATCAATAAAGTACTTTCTATTCTATTATATTCTAATTAGCATTAGCTGCTGTTTGGATTTTGAGAGAACAAACTGTGTGCGTGGACGTGCTTTAGAAAAGGATTTTCTACCAAGCTCTGAGTGGGTAACAATCCTGAAAAGGTAAACTATAAACATGTACAGTACAGGCCAAAAGTTTGGACACACCTTCTCATTCAATGCATTTTCTTTATTTTCATGACTATTTACATTGTAGATTGTCACTGAAGGCATCAAAACTATGAATGAACAAATGTGGAGTTATGTACTTAACAAAAAAAGGTGAATTAACTGAAAACATGTTTTATATTCTAGTTTCTTCGAAATAGCCACCCTTTGCTCTGATTACTGCTTTGCACACTCTTGGCATTTTCTTGATGAGCTTCAAGAGGTAGTCACCTGAAATAGTTTTCACTTCACAGGTGTACCTTATCAGGGTTGATTAGTGGAATGTCTTGCTTTATCAATGGGATTGGGACCATCAGTTATGTTGTGAATGAGAAGGTGTGTCCAAACTTTAGACCTGTACTGTACTTAAACAGCAAGTTTATTAATAGAGTGGAAAAACAAGTTCCCTATATATTGAAGCTATTATCATATACAGTATACCTGATTTAGGACACCAAGATCAGTAGGTTGTGAGTTCAAACCCCGGCCGAGTCATACCAAAGACTATAAAAATGGGACCCATTACCTCCCTGCTTGGCACTCAGCATCAAGGGTTGGAATTGGGGGTTAAATCATCAAAAATGATTCCCGGGCGCGGCCACCGCTGCTGAGAATAATTTTGCCACACCTGGTGTGTGTGTGTGACAATCATTGGTACTTTAACTTTAACTTAAAATACTTCCAAAGTCCATCGTGAAGCCAACAAATAGTCACGGGGGATCTTCTACTGGACTTTGCATGGAAAAGTGATTTACCCCGGAGCACACCTTGGGTCAGCTAGCACGTCATCCAGACTGGTACCGCTCTAGAGATTTTTTGTGACTACCCGTTATCCTCTCCCGGCAGCAGATGGGGGACAAAGTAGAAAAGCAAAAAATCAACTGGTCTAAAAATGGGTCCATCTAAAAGATAGAGCAGTGATTCTCAAAATTTGGTACGTATACCAGTAGTGGCACGTGAGCGCCATCTAGTGGTACGCTAAATAATTACTTGATTTTCTTATATTCAAACAATGTTACTGTTCAAACTCTGTGTAATGTTACACTGGACAAAATATTAAACATTGCTTGTTAAATTAAACCACTGCCTTGTTTTTTTAAATGTATTGTAATGTTGGTCATTATAGTGGTACTTAGAGAACCACATTTTTATAAGGAGGTACTTGGTAAAAAAAAAGGTTTGAGAACCACTGAAATTAGGGTATATAAATGAATTTAAAGGCGGGACATGAATGTGTTAAGATGTAGTCTAACATTTAACTACATGTTTTTTTCTGGTTTTATTGTTGAGTCGTTATTCAGTTGGAGTCAGTGTAAAAAATCTAGAGAAAAAGTGAAACACATTTGCACTCTAAAGTGTTGTGTAATTTTAGAGGCATATTTTCAGTTCTGAATTGTAGCAATGTATCATAAGAATAGTTGATGGAATTGTTTTCTGAAATACCTCTCAAAAAGTGTAACATTGAACAATAAAAGTGTATAGAAAGAGAAAGCGAGGTCCTTTCCATTCTTTTTTTTCCTTTAGTTGTCAGACTAATGATGAATTAACGCCACATTTGCCCACTCACTTATCGCCTCTCAGGCTATTTGAAACTTGTAGGTTATGTATACGGCCAAATAAATCATTGCTTATCGAGGTGCACTGCACAAAGTGCGACTTTAGTTTTAAAAAGACTTAGTAGGACTTTCACAGTGTTTTCAGTATCTGTTGTGTGAATTAGATGCAACACATGCTGTGCCATTCTTATTTCTAAACCTCCTGAAATTTTTACACTTAGTCACTGGAAATGACATGTGCAATAAGACAATGTCTAGGTTTGAGAGGTTTTAGTACAAGCTTGTGTAAATTCCGTAACCAAAACTGCAAACAGTCGAGTGTCACCGATTGTGTTGGACTTTACTGCATAATGCGTGTTTTTGCTTGTGAACCATAGAACAAACTGGACTGTGAATGATTTTAGCTGTCCAGTAATTATCCGTGTGAGAACAAATGTTTATATCAAAACTAATCTTCACACAACTCTGCAGTAATGTAAAATCGGTATTACTTGGCAACATGTACTTTGAGTACTCTGGTTTTCTCCGATAATCTAAAAACATATACACTATATTGCCAAAAGTATTTGGCCACCTGCCTTGACTCACATATTAAGTTGAAGTGCCATCCCATTTCTAACCCATAGGGTTCAATATGATGTTGGTCCACCTTTTGCAGCTATTACAGCTTCAACTGGGAAGGCTGTCCACAAGGTTGCAGAGTGTGTTTATAGAAGTTTTTGACCATTCTTCCAAAAGCGCATTGGTGAGGTCACACACTGATGTTGGTCGAGAAGGCCTGGCTCTCAGTCTCCGTTCTATCAAGTTCAGGTCAGGACTCTGGGCAGGCCAGTCAAGTTCATCCACACCAGACTCTGTCATCCATCTCTTTATGGACTTTGCTTTGTGCACTGGTGTACCGTCATGTTGGAAGAAGAAGGGGCCCGCCCCAAACTGTTCCAAAAATGTTGGGAGCATGGAATTGTCCAAAATGTTTTGGTATCCTGGAGCATTCGAAGTTCCTTTCCATGGAACTAAGGGGCCAAGCCCAACTCCTGAAAAACAACCAGACACCATAATTCCATCCATCCATCCTCTACCGCTTGTCCCTTTCAGGGTTGCAGGGGGTACTGGGGCCTATCTCAGCTGCATTCGGGCAGGTACAACCTGGACAAGTTGCCACCTCATCGCAGGGCCAGCACAGATAGACAGACAACATTCACACTCACATTCACACACCGTATGAGTAAACGTGAGTGTGCTAGCTCTTGTACTGTGGCCGTGTTGTTTGGACTCATCATCATGAGCAGTGTTAAAACGGTGTGACATAAGAACAGCATTCACAAAGCTGTTACTTTTACAAGTAACAACTAATCAAATTACTTTTTGCCGATTGATGTGATGTGGCATGCTACTTTTGATGTGGTTGTGTGTTAACACATCAGCGTCACAAGCACAGGAAGTAACTTTTTACTAATAAAAGCAACACGCTGCACCACACTAAAAGGAATTTGATATTAAATAGGAGGAAGCAACATCACACGGCAAACAATGTGTAGGCTAAGTACACACACGCCTACTACTCCTACTCTAATTAGTTACTTTTGAAGACAAATTCCAGTTCCAAATTTCCGAACACTGATCAACAATGGGTCGGGAATCTAGACGGTCATTTATTTATTTATTTATTTAGCTGTGGTGCACCTTGTAACTATGGTAACTCCACTCCAGACACAACATAACAGAGAGGGGACAATAGATAGGCCCAGTCAGTGCCTGCTCTGTGAAGGCTTATTGGCACAATGGCCATATCAGTCGATAATAATAATAATAATAATAATGATAGCGAAAGGAGATGTCCTGCCCCCGGTTAACTTTCTGTAAATGTGGCCCATAGAACACCATGTAATGGAGGAATACTGTGGTAAGCAGGTGTGACGTCTTCTAGCAATGTGTGGATGTGGATAAACATTCAGAAATGGTTCAGAACAATTATCAGAATCAGAATCAGAATCAGAATAGTTTTATTGCCATTGTTTGAGAACGGGTTCACAAACTAGGAATTTTTCTTGGTGCAATCGTGCAACATAAAACACATATAACACATATTTGGTAATAAAAAAGCTGTAACTGAGCTATCAGATCTTGTTATAGACTTAGAAGTAATTCAAGGAGCTACTGTTAGGAGTTATTGTTCATGTGCCTGATGGCCGAGGGGAAAAAACTGTTCAGGTGGCGGGAGGTGTGGGTCTGGATGGAGCGTAGTCTCCTGCCTGAGGGGAGAGGGGAGAATAGTGTGTGTCCAGGGTGAGAAGAGTCAGCTGTGATCCGACCCACACGCCTCCTGGTCCTGGAGGAGAACAAGTCCTGGAGGGATGGGAGCTTGCAGCCAATCACCTTCTCAGCAGCACGTACGATGCGCTGCAGTCTATTCTTATCCTGGACTGTGGCGCCGGGGAACCACACTGTGATGGAGGAGGTTAGGATGGACTCGATGATGGCTGAGTAAATCTGCACCATCATCTCGGTCGGTACCTTAAGTTTCCTCAGCTGCCGCAGGAAGTACATCCTCTGCTGGGCCTTTTTGATGAGGGAGCTGATGGTCGGCTCCCACTTGAGGTCTTGGGTGATGGTAGTGCCCAAAAAACGGAAGGAGTCCACAATGGGGAAGGGGGTGGGAGAGTCAATCAGGGTGAGGGGGTATGGTGGGGCTGTGACTTTCCTGAAGTCCATGATCATCTTTTCTGGGCGTTCAGCTCCAGGTTGTTGAGGCTGCACCAGGACGCCAGCCGGTCCACCTCTCTCCTGTAGGCGGACTCATCGTCATCCGAGATGAGCCCGATGAGGGTGGTGTCATCCGCAAACTTGAGCAGTTTTACGGACTGGTGACTGGAGGTGCAGCAGTTTGTATACAGGGAGAAGAGCCAGGGAGAGAGTACACAGCCCTGAGGAGTACCAGTGTTAGTGGTTTGACTGTCCGAGACAATCTTCCCCAGCCGCACGTGCTGTCTTCGGTCTGTCAGGAAGTCATTGATCCAACTGCAGAGGGAGTCGGGCACGCTGAGCTGGTAGAGCTTGTCTCGTAGCAGTCCAGGGAGGATGGTGTTGAAGGCAGAGCTGAAGTCCACAAACAGGATCCTAGCGTAGGTTCCTGGGGAGTCCAGATGCTCCAGGATGAAGTGGAGGGCCAGGTTCACTGCATCATCCACAGACCAATTGGCTCTGTAGGCGAACTGCAGTGGGTCCAGGAGGGGGTCGGTGATGTCCTTGAGGTGGGGCAGGACCAAGCGCTCAAAGGACTTCATGACCACAGACGTCAGCGCAACCGGCCTGTAGTCATTTAGTCCTGTGATCTTTAATTGACATATAAAATAGTAAACATTGTGGGGTGTGTTCCAGCTAAACACAATTATTCAAAGTATCGGGAGACAATAACCATACTAGATTGATTAATTTATTATTTGTTCTATGAACAACTTGAGCCCTGTTTTATATTTTCATTAAATGATGGCATATTGCAGATCTACAAGTTGGCAATGTGAAATCTTTTAAGCATGTAAATGTATTTCCACTGTTAAGTCATGTCTGCCTATAATGACTCGCATTATAGGGTTAAAATGGATAAAACACTGAATAACTATTACAGTCGTTTCTCGTTTATTGCAATTAATTGAAACCGGACATTTTCGTGAGGATGATTATTATTAATGAATCTTATATTTTCATTGTTAAATCATAAACATCTGTTTACGACCTTTGTGATAGAGTGATTGGAGCACATACTTGTTTGTCACAAAAAACATTCATGAAGTTTGGTTCTTTAATTAATTTATTATGGATCTACTGAAAATGTGACCAAATATGCTGGGTCAAAAGTATACATACAGCAATGTTAATATTTGGTTTCATGTCCCTTGGCAAGTTTCACTGCAATAAGGCGCTTTTGGTAGCCGTCCACAAGCTTCTGGCAAGCTTCTGGTTGAATTTTTGACCACTCCTCTTGACAAAATTGGAGCAGTTCAGCTAAATTTGCTGGTTTTCTGACATGGATTTGTTTCTTCAGCATTGTCCACACGTTTAAGTCAGGACTTAGCCTGATTTAGCCATACCACATTTGATGTGTGTTTGGGGTCATTGTCCTGTTGGAACACCCAACTGTGCCCAAGACCCAACCTCCGGGCTGATGATTTTAGGTTGTCCTGAAGAATTTGGAGGTAATTCTCCTTTTGCATCGTCCCATTTACTCTCTGTAAAGCACCAGTTCCATTGACAGTAAAACAGGCCCAGAGCATAATACTACCACCGCCATGCTTGGTGGTAGGGATGGTGTTCCTGGGATTAAAGGCCTCACCTTTTCTCTTCCAAACATATTGCTGGGCATTGTGGCCAAACAGCTAAATTTTTGTTTCATCTGACATCACATGGACAAAGATAAGACCTTCTGGAGGAAAGTTCTGTGGTCAGATTTGTAGAAATTATTGGAAACTCAAGACAGCCATGACGTTATGTTCTTTACAAGTGTATGTAAACTTTTGACCACGACTGTGTATATATAAATATATATATATATTATATACTCACCTTCACACTCATTTCACCCAATATGATAGACTTAACCCAGCGGGCACAAGACATTAAAACAACGTTGAAAACTTGTTGAATTAGGTCCTGACGAAGGTCCTGGGTTCGATCCCCGGGCTCAGGGTCTTTCTGTGAGGAGTTTGCTGCATGGGTTCTCTCTGGGTATGTCCGCCTCCTCCCACCTCCACTTCACTTCAAATCCACAAATGCATACCTTTGAATTATATTTATACAGCGCGTTTCTCTGGTGAAACCCATTATCTATAGTAAGTTACATTTAAACCAGTGTGGGTGGCACTGGGAGCAGGTGGGTAAAGTGTCTTGCCCAAGGACACAACGGCAGTGACTAGGATGGTGGAAGCGGGGATCGACTCTGGAACCCTCAAGTTGCTGTGCGATCTACGTTTTGCACACCGAGGTAATGCACCATGAGGTGGACACTGCTACTCCAAATTGTGCGGAGATATGTATAAAAGGAAATATTTTCGCACATACGCAGATTTGGAATTTCTTGTGTCCCGAAACTTTTCAGCACAATTCCACACACCCTGACCACGACCAGCCCTTGAGAGTGAATGAGTAGATGAGCATTAAGGGCAATAAATGTCACTGTTTTGTGCTTTGTGTCTACAAGCAAAGCAATAGGGCGGTGTAGCTCGGTTGGTAGAGTGGCCGTGCCAGCAACTTGAGAGTTCCAGGTTCAATCCCCTCTTCCGCCATCCTAGTCACTGCTGTTGTGTCCTTTGGCAAGACACTTTACCCACCTGCTCCTAGTGCCACCCACACTGGTTTAAATGTAACTTAGATATTGGGTTTCACTATGTAAAAGCGCTTTGAGTTACTAGAGAAAAGCGCTATATGAATATAATTCACTTCACTTCACAATAGACACTGTATGAAAGAAAGCTGTTATTGTGATAATGTCTGAGGTGGCTCAACCCCCTTTGTCTTTCCTTCCACTCAAATAATTAAGTGTAAAAACAACCCCCCATGTAGGAGGAACTGCATATGGTAAAAATCCCCATGAGGAAAAGCTATCAAACCTGAAAGGTACAATTAAAAGGCACCACAAATTATATCAGATTTGAGGTAGGGAAGATTATTGTTTCTTAGCAGCAGGTTTGTGGCACGATACAATCAGCGCTCCCTATGTCTTTACAAAAAAAAAAGAAAAAAAGAAAATTATTTGCATGCATTAGCGATCGCATCAAAAAATTGATAGCAGCATGTAGAGAATGTTAATGAGTCTCAGAGCATCCAGCATCCTGCTCTCGGTTCTCATGTGGAATACACGATGGTCTGTGAGTGGGTTTCTTCACCAGGGTGCACCTGTGATGGCTCACAATTATGTTTGGCCACATGCTGCACAGCCCGAATGCCCCGGGCCAAATTACGTAGTGATTTTGGATGTTCAAACACTGACAGAGCCTCACCCCAGACCACGATTTCAAAGATAACAAGAGATGTAAGAAGTAATGTAATGTAATGTAATGTAAGAAGAGAATGTTTTGTTTCTCATAATGATGGCACAGCTTCTGAAGTAATACAATACAATATTTGCAGAAAATTGTTAATGGACTAGGGATGTAATGGTCAACGGTAATACAGACAATTAATATTCCATCTACTTTTTTAATTACCAATACGTCTACTTTTTTAATTACCGAAAACTCTCATTTTTGTCATGCATTGGCGCATCGTAATTTTTTTAATGCATTGGCGCATGTGACTTAGCGTCGTCTCACTTTATAATCATGGCGGTCTAACAATCTTTGCCTCAGCGATATCCCCCCAGAACCGAGCACTTAGTTTAATTTCATGAAGGGTTATGTGGCATAATGATAGCTGTTAGTAGGCGTTGTCAAAGAAACCTGCCATTGTTATTTCATCTTACACCTGAAGGCCATACTTGGTCAACAGCCATTCATGTCACACTAAGGGTGGCAGTATAAACAACGCCAACACTGTCATAAACATGTTCCATATAGTGAGACCACACTAAACAACAATGACAAACACATTTCGGGAGAATATTTGCACCGCAACACAACATAAACTCAGATTCACAGAATTCCTTGCAGCACCAACTCTTCCGAGACGCTACAGTAATGTTCCCTCGCTTCCCGCCATGCGTTTGAGAGCACACAGCTGTTAAGGATGGCAACAGGTGTGGACAATATTGGAGACAGGCACACTTGTCCACACACTAAAAGTAAACAGCGAAGGAGAAAAACTATATGATGTTGCTCTTATTTTGACAATACAGCGTCCATCAGCTGCTTTGACGAACATGCTGCAGGTGATGTGTCGTAAACGTTGTCACAATTTTTTTAGACTGGGATGTTCACTCCTTTATTTAACTGCAAACTGTATCTGTGTTCAAATAACATCAATACTAGCTAAAATTTTTTGTCATCTCATCCAATTGAACGCATGCTGTGAAGATTGTGTATTCGATGTGAGAGATGTCACTCCTGTTTTTTTGTTGTTGTTGACCATACTGTTGTACTGAACCACAAGGGGGCATTGGAGAAGAACACATCTTGATTATTAGACTTCATCTTCATTAGCCAAACTGTTTTGTTTTATTTTCATATCAAAAAGTAAACACTAGGTTTTTTTTACATTACTTGTGTTTTTTTAAATTTCATGAAGGTATTACTTTAAAAACCATTTGACACATAATTTTGTTAATTTTTTATTGAGTATAGTTAATTCCTATACAACATATATCTGCTCAAACTCTTATTGGATCAGTCCCGATACAGCATCTACATGTACATATGAATGTACATAAAAATACTTCCCTCTATCAACATGTAAAAATAGAGATAAATGCATCATGAAATGACAAAAAGCTGACAAGTTTATATTAATAATGAATTTTAAAAAAAATAAATTCAATTATATATATATATATATATATATATATATATATATATATATATATATATATACACACACACACACATAATATGCATGCACACATGCTTTGGAGCCCCTGCCTCGAAAGAAAATAATGTTTGCCTTGGTGCCCTTCTAACTTTCTTTGGTGCCCTAAAATATGAGCCCTCCTTTAAGGCAACACTTGCTTTGACCTTAAAAAGTTAAAATTTAAGGCCTGTGTTAATTGACGGATGCATATATCCACATTTATCCATAATTAAGAGTTACTTCTTTTATATGACTATAGTCATATTTTAAATAGCTAATGTTCCATCTTGTACTCTTTTCCTTTTTCTGATCGTCTCATGACAAAGTGCTTGCACTGTGGACGGCCTTGAAGTAGGAGGCAGAGAAGAGGAGTCCTCCCTGCTCGGGCCGACTTGAGATAACGGACACAATGGGCATATGTGCGGGCGTGAGGGCGGGGGGAGAGATTGAGGAACAGAATGTTTTCGTGATGGTTTTCAGACCGATCTGGACCGGGCTAAGGAACGCTTGGGTGCTGGGTTGGTCTCAGGTTTGTCCTCTAAGCTTTGAGAATAAACCACAAAATACCAACTTCTGCCTGTTGATTGAATATAAACATCAGTTTATTGCCATAAAAAGAATCTGGGAGAGACCAACAATTGAATTCCCCATTGGAGGAATGCTGTTCGACCCAACAATTTGGGGGCTTCGTCCGAGATGGCACGCTGTTGATTGATGACTTCTTGCAATCTTCTGGACAGACTCACATGGCCAAAACATAATTCAAGGTAAGCAGAACCTTTCTTTTTAGATAAAATCTGCGTTAGGAGTCTGTCCTGAAGTCTGTAAGTCAAACACTGTTTTTAATCCCAGGCACAGATTGGTGATTTTGATAGATTGATTGCATTTTTGCCGTAGCCACCATTGCATAAAAGTTGTGAATACCACTCACGTCATTGTGTCAAGATTACCGTGACGGGCTGCTTCACTGACGAGTAAGCAAATAGTCGGGTGTGGCTCGCCCTGGGTGTTTGGTCTTCCCTAAAAAGAGTAACGGGATGGATGCCCATCATATGGAACAGTAAATACTCCCTGGTTGTGAGTTCCCTGTTGACATTTTTATGTGCACACAAACTAAGGATGGGTTTGAGGCCATTTGTAAAATACAATAAATACTCCCTGGTTGCGAGTTCCCTACAGCATTAACGTGTGCGTTAAAATTAAGAATCGTACGGGAGGAGGCCCTTCTGTACCATATGATAAATTCCACGGCTGGAGGCTATTTGTAATAAATACAATAAAGATTCCCTGGTTGTGAGGTCCCGGCGACACTTTAGTGTGCGCTAAAATTAAGGAAAAATAGACACAATGGACAAGGAGTGTGACAGACAAGAATGTGATGACGGCTGGGGAGAATGTGATGAATCATTACTGTTTAATAATCAATTGAATGCACTGTTGTCGACAATGGAATTAGCAGGTAGAGTTTAAAAAAAATGTTTTTTTTAAAAAGAGAACGTTCCTTGAAAGGGTTAAGAGGGAGTTTACAATACTCGAAAAGTTGTGAACTCAAACGTCTGGTAAAATAAAAATTAAAATAAAAAAGTAACTGGAAGTTTTATGGTAAAGTGAAACACAGAGAGAGTGCTTACGTGTGCGTGTGTGTGTGTGCGTAGGGCCGTAGGCACTTGCTTGTGTGTGCGTGAGTTCTTACACGTGCGTGTGTGTGTGTGCTGGATGCGCGTGCTCATGTGTGTGTGTGTGTGTGTGTGCGTGTGCGTGAGTGCTTACGCTTGCTCGTGTGTGTGTGTGCTGCTGAGTGTGTGAGTGTGTGTGCGGGAGTGCTTACGCGTGCTCGTGTGTGTGTGTGCTGCTGAGTGTGTGAGTGTGTGTGTGTGCGCTGGTGAAAATGGAACAGGGTTGGTGCTGGAGAATTTAAGAGTTTGGCGTATGATAAAAGTAAACGGGGATTACGTGGAAAAACGAAATGCAGCAAAAGAACCGATGATTAATGAGACAAAACCACAGAATGGACTGATTGTTTTTTTTGTCTGCCGCGCATGCGCAAGACAATTCAAACGACCCGCCCAGACTTTGACTAGGCCACCGCCCCCTACTCCAGGGACAAGAGAAGGAGGTATTAACACGCCCCCTCTAAAATTAATCCTGCCTCCGAAAATTAACCCCTTGTACACGTCTGACCATTTTCTCCGGCAGACATTTTTGACTCATGACATTAACACTTTGGACATACTACAATATAAGTCTCTTGCCGATGCATACATGCAAGCCATTGTTGACCTTGCTTTCCCACCTGTACCTCCGGGAGGGAACCTTTGGCCAAACACTTTGGACAATGTTAACCCTGATATACACGGTGCCAAAAACAACATATGGCAGGACATTTTATTCATCCCATGCAAAATAGGGCTAATGACAGAGCAACAAGGAAACGACTACTTAAATTACAGATCGCTGAAGATGAAAGGTTAAAAGAACCAAAAGGTCAAAAATCAGCTAGGGTATATTCAGCACTGGGTGACCTTGCTTCTGAGTTCCAACAGGTGGAGGAAAGAATCCTTAACAGACGTGCGACCAGACGGTTGGACTCGGGTGGTGGACAACACGGTGCTTCAAAGCCAGTCCGGGGTGGAAACTGTTTCGGCTGTGACCAGCCTGGTCACTGGAGTCGTGACTGTCCGAACATTTCCGAACAGGAAAGGTTCCGTAGTGCCAACAAACGAACACAAAAGCGTGGCAAAGGACGCCCACCGCAGGAGCCCCAGCAGGAGATACAGACTGGCCCCCTGCTGGACATGAGTGTCAACGACAATGTTATCAGTTCGTGATTGACACTGGCGCCACCCATTCGATTCTGAATGCAGAGGTACCAAAGAAACTGTGTGCTTCCTCTTTAAAGGTCGAAGGCTTCGCTGGGGTCACAAGAAGGTTACCTGTCACCAAACCACTTCCGGTTCAGATTGCTGGACCTCCTTTACAGACTGTACCCTGACATTCAATATCGCACAGAAGGAACCTTCCTGGTGTTACCTGACGGCTCAACCACCCAGCTGTGACACCACTACCACAGCCTGAAACAACAGGAATGGCTGACATCCAACTGCTCTAGCGGTGAAAACCCTTTGTTGGCTGAGATGCTTCCGTGTGTTCTGCCACCCGAGTCGCCATATGTTATGATTATTTATATATGTTGGAACTCAAGGTGTGGCTGCTCATGTTGACCTATCTTTGCAACAGCTAGCATGATATAAGATGGACACAATTGATGTCCCACATTGTTCCCTTGCTCTCTGTCTCGCCTACAAAACCAAAGAACTTAGGTGCAATGATAAGACACGGCGTAGCTGCCAAACATTACACCGACACCCAAATACCACATTTTCAATTGTTTAGGTTTAGCACATAGTTGTGTTGAACACATAACTATGGGCTGAACTTTAGACACCTGTAGGATACGAGGAACTAGCAGCTACACAACAGCTGAGCTAAAATGACACATTACACATTTAAGCATATCAAATAATTATAGTTGCTCATTACATACACATAGTTGCCATGGCAGAAGTCTGATAGAAAGTATTCAGTAACAAACGTGTCCGCATCATTCGACTTTCTACAACATGAGCTTGACTTAATGAATTATTGGGGGCACCAGGTGTGGTAAAATTTCAAAATACTATTGCTAAAGCATCCGCCATAAGGGTAGTATTTTTCTAGTATTGGTGACAATAAAAATATAAGCATATTTTGTTACTTTCACCATATTGAATAAGTTACATAAAAGTTAGGGTTTAGTTGAGTTTGAGTTATTTGCGATATTGCTAAGGGGTCCCCTGCCCTAACAACACCCCCCAGTGGACCATAGAGGCTGAAGAGACAATCATTGACCTCAAACATGACCTGCCCTCCGCTACTTGACTATTAGCTGACCTTTTTCTAAGATGTTTCTGAAAGTGATAGTATGACTAACACAGTCCTTTTTCAGAAACAGAAGGGGGTGAGTGAGGGTGGATACAGACTCCTTGGAACAAAATCGACAATCATCCGACTCTGACACATTCCATAGTTTTAACATTTTTCCCGTGGGTAAGAAGTTATAACTAATTTTAATTTGAAAATAACGATTTTACACATCGATAGTAGTTTAGTAGATCAAATTTAGAATGTGGAGGAGGTAAGGGTGAACCATGTATAGTCTTTGATTTCACTGATATGATCAATGCGGTACAAGGGAAAAGGTACGTACTGACTTGTGTTGACAATCACAGTGGTTGGCCGGAAGCAACAACAACCTCAAAAGAGGATGCAATATCAGTAATTAAATGACTTGTGAATGACCTAGTACCCCGACATGGTTTCCCCAAAAAGATTAGGTCAGACAATGGCAACCATTAAAACATTTTTTTTTTTTAAATACTCACTTAGCCTTGGTCGAAAAGGCTTTCGGACTAGAACACAGGTTGGGGGTACCATCCTGAGTCCCAAGGTAAGGTTGAAAGGACGGACCAGAACATTAAAAACTAATTGGCTAAAATCTGTGCACAGACCAAATTTAATTGGATTGACATGTTGCAATTAGCGTTAATGATCATTCGAAGGTCCGTGAATAAAACTGTTTTACCGCCCTTTGAGTTTTTCATCCTATGAGCTGCATACAGGTCAGCCATTCACAGGACCAGCAGCCGCCATGGAAGGAGGACTCAGCGTAAAACCAAAATGGTATTTTACACAAAAAATTGCAGAATTTGTGTGCCAGTTCTTCTGTACAGATACGAGGATGACAGCCCGCCACTCTAGATTCCCTTCCGCCCGCTGAGAGGGTCAAGATCTAGGTCATCAAACGCAAGTGGACGGAGCCCAGGTGGACTGGTCCCTTCAAGGTTGTGGAACGGACGTCCCACGCCCTTCGACTGGCTGGTGGAGGGGACACCTGGTACCACCTCTCCCTCTGCACTACTGCTAAAGAACCTGACAGATCACCAGGGGATGTCATTGCTGACATCGCCACAACATCTGCCCCTCAGCCCAGGAGACGAGAGAGATTTTCTACCTACATTACTCTTTTCAACTTCTATATTGTATATTCTTGTGTGAGACCAATCCAGTATGCTAAATGTTTCTTAGTTTTTCTTGCTTGTTTTCAGCATAACTACATGTGTCGTTACATTAAGTGAAAAGTTTGATGTTTATCCCCGTTTTGTTACCTAAATTACTCTGATATCGATAGACGAAAGGCAGGATGTTACAGCCGGTAGTGTTCCCTGACGGACTGGTGCTTGGGCGTGTTCTACTGTCTTTGTGTCTCAGTTCTTCCTTCCTGACGACAGTGACTGACAAGTGTCTAAGAACATACAGCGGACTTTAAATAGACTGGGTCAGAGGGGATAGCAAGACTTATTTTTTGACCTGTGCAGTGTGATTAATTACGGGGGACACAATAGCTATTACCGTGGTAATAACCTCTATATTTGTTACGACTCAACCCTGAACCATTGGTGTCGGATGCAGACAACATACTATGGTAAGTGGTGCCCATCGTCCCTTTTATGTTGTTTTGGGGGTTGACCTGACTGATACAGACTCTAAAGGAATTATTAAAATTAATGTCCTTGAGAGGGCGTTAACTACCTCTACACCCTCTGTAACACCTAAAGTACCACCCCACCTTGGTGGTGTTTCAAAGGCTCTCACATCTGTGCGTGCTAGTGACATCACCACCGAAGGCCTGGTAACTTTGACCTTAGGAGCGGGTACAGGTAAACCTGTGGCTCAGCTGGATGCCAAAACCTGGGTGACTGTGTTGCTTGTTCCGCTGGACGTCCCCTTTCCCCACACGTATCCCGCCCCCTTTAAGATGACTGACATAAATGGCTTGGTTCAGAAAGCCTTAGAAGGCCTCCAAGCCCTGTCTAAGGAACTTACTGAAGTTTCCGGTGTCTCTGACCCCTTTAAAGATTGGCTCTAAACCACCTTTGGCAGGTGGACTGACATGATTAAGTCTGCCCTAGTCTCCTTTAAAGTTTTCTTAGCCATTATAGCCTCATGCGGTTGCTTTATCGCCCATGCACCCGCATCTTTATTAGAGCTGTCAAAAGTCAACCCCACCCTGTTTCTAGGTTTGCTATGTCTCTGAAGGGGGTCTAGCAAAGTGGTGACTTTAAGACTTTCGAGATTTGCTAGTTTCCTTCCCTGACAATGACGACATTGACATAAACTCCCTCCATTTATCTCCCATGTACCTATGCTTTTATTTTATTGCTAGCTTGCTCAAAAAGGGGCGTGCTTTAGAAGTGTTGAACTAGTGATGAAGATCTTTTTAGAAGATCTTGAAGGGGGAATTGACGGATGCATATATTCACATTTATCCATAATTAAGAGTTACTTCTTTTATATGACTATAGTCATATTTTAAATAGCTAATGTTCCATCTTGTACTCTTTTCCTTTTTCTGATCGTCTCATGACAAAGTGCTTGCACTGTGGACGGCCTTGAAGTAGGAGGCAGAGAAGAGGAGTCCTCCCTGTTCGGGCCGACTTGAGATAACGGACACAATGGGCATATGTGCGGGCGTGAGGGCAGGGGGAGAGATTGAGGAACAGAATGTTTTCGTGATGGTTTTCAGACCGATCTGGACCGGGCTAAGGAACGCTTGGGTGCTGGGTTGGTCTCAGGTTTGTCCTCTAAGCTTTGAGAATAAACCACAAAATACCAACTTCTGCCTGTTGATTGAATATAAACATCAGTTTATTGCCCTAAAAAGAATCTGGGAGAGACCAACAATTTGAATTCCCCATTGGAGGAATGCTGGTCGACCCAACATTATATATATGTATATATATATCGTATATATATATATATATATATATATATATATATATATATATATATATATATATATATATATATATATATATATATATATATATATATGTATACATATATATATATATATATATATATATATATATATATATATATATATATATATATATATATATATATATATATATATATATATATATATATATACAGTACAGGCCAAAATTTTGGACACACCTTCTCATTCAATGTGTTTTTTTATTTCCAACCCTGATGAGGCACACCTGTGGAGTGAAAATCATTTCAAGTGACTACCTTTTGAAGCTCATCGAGAGAATGCCAAGAGTGTGCAAAGCAGTAATCAGAGCAAAGGGTGGCTATTTTGAAGAAACTATATACAGTACAGGCCAAAATTTTGGACACACCTTCTCATTCAATGTGTTTTTTTATTTCCAACCCTGATGAGGCACACCTGTGGAGTGAAAATCATTTCAAGTGACTACCTTTTGAAGCTCATCGAGAGAATGCCAAGAGTGTGCAAAGCAGTAATCAGAGCAAAGGGTGGCTATTTTGAAGAAACTAGAATATAAAATATGTTTTCAGTTATTTCTCCTTTTTTTGTTACACATGTTCATTCATAGTTTTGATGCCTTCAGTGACAATCTACAATGTAAATAGTCATGAAAATAAAGAAAACGCATTGAATGAGAAGGTGTGTCCAAACGTTTGGCCTGTACTCTATATATATATATTTTTTTATTTTTTTTGTTGCCCTTTTTTCATCTGGCTAATAAGGGAATTAGAGTAAATCACCAATAGAGTCATGTTTGAAAGTGCTCTTCAATATGCAGCATGTGGCAATATATCAACTCTTTATGACTCAAACGGCACAATTGTCATCCTCCAGCATACTGTTGCCCTGACCTACTTCTGGTTCCTGTCTACAGTGCTAAGCAGTCCGGGTAATGTAGTATATGAACATTTACTTCCTTGTTTACGCGTACTTGTGTGTTTGTTTAATATAGAATATAATATAAGAGAATGCCTTTTATTGTCACTATACACAGGTACAATGAGATTAAAAGCAATTCCAGTGTCAGTGCGACAGTCTACAAATATGCAAAACATAGGAAGAATACAAAGAAAAATAGTGCGAAAGGAAGTAAGGTGCACAGTCCAGTCCTGAGAACGAATGTTCAGAATGTGTTGTTTACAGGAATAAATATTATACTATATACATATATACAGAAGCATTCAGATTGTGGGTGGAAAGTAAAAATTGGACACAGAGAAGTGCTAAACTATAAAATCAGTGCCTATGAGAGTTGACTGTGGTTATGGCTTTAGGGAAAATTGTTCTTGAGTCTGTTATATAATAATATGTATTTAATTATTCATAAAACCAATAAAACATCAATACAGTATTTGTTTAAATTTTTTTTATTTTTTTTATTGAAATCATTGGCTTTTTGAGGTTAAAGTTTTCAAGGCACACCTACAAGTAAATAAATTTTAATAAGCCTCAAAACATCACAACTTTTGCTGCAATTTTCTGAAAAAGGTACCTCGAACCAAGGCATTTTAGGTCTCAACAATTGATTTGGTTTGGTTGGGATTAAGCTTATTTTAAACATGTATGCAGTCACAATATGATACATCATACAATTTACATATTTTCCCATTTCTCTTTACAACATGTCCGAAAAGGAGCTGGAAGAAGCAAAGCTTGTTTAATCCTACCCTATTTCCAAGTCAATGTCATTACTGAGACATATGATCACTTCCTCATATTGTTACACAATTTACATCAATGAAATGCAACAGTTCTCTTGATAGGCAGTTACATCAGTTATAATTCCCATAATGAGATGGGTTATTTCTCATTTTCAATAAGGTTCAAGACATTTATCAAAATTAATCTTCCTTGTACTTTGTAAAGACTTCCCGTTTAAACAGCTGACCTTGTTGCTTAAAGGCCTACTGAAACCCACTACTGCCGACCACGCAGTCTGATAGTTTATATATCAATGATGAAATCTTAACATTGCAACACATGCCAATACGGCCGGGTTAGATTAGTAAAGTGCAATTTTAAATTTCCCGCGAAATATTCTGCTGAAAACGTCTCGGTATGATGACGTTTGCGCATGACGTCACGGATTGTGCGGACATATTGGGACACCATTGTGGCCAACTATTAAGTCGTCTGTTATCATCGCAAAATTCCACAGTATTCTGGACATCTGTGTTGGTGAATCTTTTGCAATTTGTTTAATGAACAATGGAGACAGCAAAGAAGAAAGCTGTAGGTGGGATCGGTGTATTAGCGGCTGGCTACAGCAACACAACCAGGAGGACTTTGAGTTGGATAGCAGACGCGCTACCGTGAGAACGAAGCTTTGGCTTCCAAACATTTGATCGCTTGCCTGTCCGTGCGTGCCGCTATGTGCATGTCACGTACGTAACTTTGGGGAAATATATGTGCTGTATGGACTTTACGGAGGTGAACGGTACTTTGGGCTGTGGGATTGAGTGTGTTTTGCGGGTGTTTGATTTGTATTGGTGGGTTATATGGACGGGAGGGGGGAGGTGTTTGTTATGCGGATTAATTTGTGGCATATTAAATATAAACCTGGTTGTGTTGTGGCTAATAGAGTATATATATGTCTTGTGTTTATTTCCTGTTTAATCATTCCCAGCTGAATATCAGGTCCCACCCGCCTCTCACAGCATCTTCCCTATCTGAATCGCTTCCACTGCCCTCTAATCCTTCACTCTCACTTTCCTCATCCACGAATCTTTCATCCTCGCTCAAATTAATGGGGTAATCGTCGCTTTCTCGGTCCGAATCGCTCTCGCTGCTGGTGTTCATGATTATAAACAATGTGCAGATGTGAGGAGCTCCACAACCTGTGACGTCACGCTACTTCCGGTACAGGCAAGGCTTTTTTATCAGCGACCAAAAGTTGCGAACTTTATCGTCGATGTTCTCTACTAAATCCTTTCAGCAAAAATATGGCAATATCGCGAAATGATCAAGTATGACACATAGAATGGACCTGCCATTCCCGTTTAAATAAGAAAATGTCATTTCAGTAGGCCTTTAATCCACTTCATAATTTAACTCCACATACTGATATACTAAAGGTTTTAAGTGTTGTACGTGCATGCACATGTTTTAGGTTACATTTTTCTGTAAGGGTATGGTTCTTTTTTGTTGAGAAGAATTGTTGTGAATTCTTGGATAGCAAGTTATAGTTTACTTTGTGCATAATTTTAGATGGTTTCAAATGCACCAAATCATTGAATCTCAATATTTTTGATTCAATAACTAAAGAGTTTGCATGTTCTCTATATCCAACATTGTGTTATTCTAACTGATCTTTTTTGTAACACAGTGAGTGAATGCAAAGTACTTTTGTAGTTATTGCCCCATATTTCTACACAATAACTTAGGTATGGTAACACTAGCGAGCAGTAAAGAATATGACATTATTTTTGGTCCTGAACACATTTAGCTTTAGACACCAAAAATAACTATTCTATATGTATTGTGGACAATTTTGTTGCGTCTGGATAGTTCCAGCGCACTATTGCAGTTAGTGCCGGCGTCTCCCAGTGAAGTTTCTCTGGTGTGCTGTCCCAAGTGTCGTAAGTGTAAGGACATCTTTTCTTGTGGATCCCTGTGTTTATAGTTCATAACAAATGGGATGTTTTGCATTGTTCAACATACACTATATTGCCAAAAGTATTTGGCCACCTGCCTTGACTCACATATGAACTTGAAGTGCCATCCCAATCCTAACCCATAGGGTTCAATATGATGTGGGTTCACCTTTTGCAGCTATTACAGCTTCAACTCTTCTGGGAAGGCTGTCCACAAGGTTGCAGGGTGTGTTTATAGGAAGTTTTTACCATTCTTCATTGGTGAGGTCACCCACTGATGTTGGTCGAGAAGGCCTGGCTCTCAGTCTCCGTTCTAATTCATCCCAAAGGTGTTCTATTGGGTTCAGGTCAGGACTCTGTGCAGGCCAGTCAAATTCATCCACACCAGACTGTCATCCATGTCTTTATGGACCTTGTCATGTTGGAAGAGGAAGTGGCCCACTTCAAACTGTTCCCACAAGGTTGGGAGCATGTCCAAAATGTTTTGGTATTCTGGAGCATTCAAAGTTCCTTTCACTGGAACTAAGGGGTCAAGCCCAACTCCTGAAAAACAACTCCACATGATATTTCTGATCATTTGGATGGCTGGCCAAATACTTTTGGCAATATAATGTACAAACCCTGTTTCCATTTGAGTTGGGAAATTGTGTTGGATGTAAATATAAACGGAATACAATGATTTGCAAATCCTTTTCAACCCATATTCAATTGAATGCACTACAAAGACAAGATATTTGATATTCAAACTCATAAACTTTATTTATTTTTTGCAAATAATAATTAACTTAGAATTTCATAGCTTTAACACGTGCCAAAGTAGTTGGGAAAGGGCATGTTCACCACTGTGTTACATGGCCTTTCCTTTTAACAACACTCAGTAAACGTTTGGGAACTGAGGAGACACATTTTTTAAGCTTCTCAGGTGGAATTATTTCCCATTCTTGCTTGATGTACAGCTTAAGTAGTTCAACAGTCCGGGTTCTCGTTGTGGTATTTTAGGCTTCATAATGCACCACACATTTTCAATGGGAGACAGGTCTGGACTACAGGCAGGCCAGTCTAGTATCCGCACTCTTTTACTATGATGCCACGTTGATGTAACACGTGGGTTGGCATTGTCTTGCTGAAATAAGCAGGGGCGTCCATGGTAACGTTGCTTGGATGGCAACATATGTTGCTCCAAAACCTGTATGTACCTTTCAGCATTAATGGCGCCTTCACAGATGTGTAAGTTACCCATGTCTTGGGCACTAATACACCCCCATACCATCACAGATGCTGGCTTTTCAACTTTGCGCCTATAACAATTCGGATGGTTCTTTTCCTCTTTGGTCCGGAGGACATGACGTCCACAGTTTCCAAAAACAATTTGAAATGTGGACTCGTCAGACCACAGAACACTTTTCCACTTTGTATCAGTCCATCTTAGATGAGCTAAGGCCCAGCGAAGCCGACAGCGTTTCTGGGTGTTGTTGATAAACGGTTTTCGCCTTGCATAGGAGAGTTTTAACTTGCACTTACAGATGTAGCGACCAACTGTAGTTACTGACAGTGGGTTTCTGAATTGTTCCTGAGCCCATGTGGTGATATCCTTTACACACTGATGTCGCTTGTTGATGCAGTACAGCCTGAGAGATCGAAGGTCACGGGCGTAGCTGCTTACGTGCAGTGATTTCTCCAGATTCTCTGAACCCTTTGATGGTATTACAGACCGTAGATGGTGAAATCCCTAAATTCCTTGCAATAGCTGGTTGAGAAAGGTTTTTCTTAAACTGTTCAACAATTTGCTCACACATTTGTTGACAAAGTGGTGACCCTCGCCCCATCCTTGTTTGTGAATGACTGAGCATTTCATGGAATCTACTTTTATACCTAATCATGGCACCAACATGTTCCCAATTTGCCTGTTCACCTGTGGGATGTTCCAAATAAGTGTTTGATGAACATTCCTCAACTTTATCAGTATTTATTGCCACCTTTCCCAACTTCTTTGTCACGTGTTGCTGGCATTAAATTCTAAAGTTAATGATTATTTGCAAAAAAAAAAATGTTTATCAGTTTGAACATCAAATATGTTGTCTTTGTAGCATATTCAACTGAATATGGGTTGAAAATGATTTGCAAATCATTGTATTCTGTTTATATTTACATCTAACACAATTTCCCAACTCATATGGAAACGGGGTTTGTATTTTATGTTTGTATTTTATTCATATCATAAATGAACACAATATAGTTATCATACATATATACTGATTAAGTGTTGCTATATATGTCTGTCTGCCGTAATAAATACATTCATTTATTCATTCATCCATATATAAAGCATACGTTTAAAACTGTTGCGGTTTCCTTCTCTGCGCTAAGTGGGTTTTAATTCGGTGAAAACAGGCTCAAAAGGCTCTATTGGTCCAGTGGTAGTTTTGGTTCAGTCCCCAATCAGTAAAGGTCTGAATGGATGTCTGTCTCTAAAGCAGAAGGGCTGATTGATAACCAGTCCAGGGCAGTTTGGAGTTTTGCCCTCCATACATGACAAACAGTAGAAAACGCATAATTAGATAGCTACTAATAATTCACAACTTCAGTTTTGTGGCATTTGTTGCCATACTGTACCCTCTATCGCAGACCTAGGCATTCTACGGCCAGCGGACCACATCCGGCCCTTTGTGCGTCCCTGTCCGGCCAATCATAAATTAAAAAATAAATTTAAAAAAGTATCTATGTCGACAATACAGCTGCTTTTGTTTTGAAAAGCGTTATTTGTATTACTTCCGTGTGGACTATGCTTGTGCATGATTGTGAGTGAATGTGAACAGCGGCAATCACAAATTACAAAATACATTTTAAAAAACATCTATGTCGTGCGTGCAATACAACTGTGCTGCTTTTATTTTGAAAAGTGTTATTTATGCGCGTATGTCCGTGTGTAACTTGTGAGTGAAGGTGCACAGCGACAAGGGATGCACGGTTACCCCCGAGACGCTACAAAGAGAAAAGTTGATGACGAATGCCGTGTTTTCAACAAGACATGGACTGCCAAGTATTTCTTTACAGAAATTAAAGGTAAAGCCGTGTGCTTAATTTGTGGTACACAGGTTGCTGTGTTTAAAGAAAATAATTTGACTGCAAACCCAACAAGGACTTTTTGCCAAATTTCACACCCCCAGAGATGCAGCTGTCAGGACAGGTTTCGTCATTTCTCACAAAATTGCCAGAAAAAGTAAGGCGTTTTCTGACGAAGAGTTTATTAAGGAGTGCTTATTGGACTCTGTTGCGCTGCATTTGAGAACGTGTCACTCTCCCAACGCACTGTAACGAGGCGGGTTGAGACCATCGCTGGAAACTTGGAGCTTCAGCTGAAGAACAGAACGGCCGACTTTGACTGGTTTTCGCTGTGACCCCGCCCAGCTGCTCATCTTCTTACATGGGATAACTGCAGACTTTCAAATCACGGAGGAGCTTGCAGACAGGCAGTCAATTAAAGAGACAACCACAGGTAATGACTTGTTCACATAGGTAAATGTGTGTTTGGACATGTTAGGACTGAAATGGGACAAGCTGGCAGGTGTGACAACAGATGGTTGTCCAAATCCGATGGGGAAAAATGTTGGACTTTTAAAGAGGATGCAGGATAAAGTGACAGAAATTGACATTTTTGCATTGTATTATACATCAGGAAGTGTTATGTAAGACAGTGTTAAAAATAAAACCATCAAAAGCAATCTGCTTTTGTATAAAGTTAAGTTAGGTTTAATGAAATTATTATTATTATTATTATTATAATTATTATTTATCTTACGGTATATCACAAATAATTTGAGCAAAATGTAATTGAAACATTGTCGGTGTGGCCCTAAAGCAGTGCTCGGGTTGCTCATGCGGCCCCTGGTAAAAGTTAATTGCCCACCCCTGCTCTATCGGGACCCTCCCTTGAGGAGGGAACAGTTTTTGTTTGTTCTAAGTCTGTCTAAATAATAACAGGTGACAGGAATTGAAAATTAAGAATTTATTCAGAGGCGGAACCCTCTCTTAAATGGTCGCCCGCCTCTCGTGCTTTTGTCCATCTTTCCGGGTGGTATTGGTGGGGATCAACAATGAAAGTTAACTGGGCACGTGTGAGTGTCTTCGTCTCGTTACTAGTACCTCTTATTCCGGAAGGAACCTAAATGAGCTACAAAATATGTGTATTTGCAAAGGTAGAAAACACAGGGTGCATTCATTTTATGTCCTTGAATAAAATACGAGATGAGATCTCATATACAGTTCACTCTGTCTAAAGGTAAACAAAATATTCCATCTCGAACGTTCCAGTGACAAGGTCTACTGGTGAACCATTTTGTATTGGTTTGGTACGCTTGAAAACGTGGTTGCCCAAGTACTAGACATACTACTTGATAGTAGTTGCTAATGTCAGTAGAAAAGCAAGTAGAGCAATAAGTCTGATTTCCCTAAAGGGGCTTTCTCCTCCTTCATGCAACTGTGAACACACATTAACTTGTCATCAAAATAAAGAAAAAAAGTCATTGCAAATTGTATGTGGCTGGTGTTTTATTATTTAAACATCTACTGAAAAGCTAAGCTATTTTTAAAGATCCTGTGGATCACAGTTCAGTGGGCCACTAAGCCCTCCAGGCCACATTTAAAGGCATCACATCCTAACATTGCAAAGCAAAAAGAACCGACAGAGGTCAAACTTTGACTTAATGAGTCAGTTTTAATAAGTGTGTATTTACTTCAAATCCTCAACCTTGAAATAATGCTGTGAAATGATCACAAGACTTCATCAAGTGCTTGTAAATGTCTTGTAGTACTCCTGCCATCATGTTGACCTACCTCCTGGCATTGTGGTTAACATTCAATTGCAGCTTAGTTCAAACTCATCTTCTGGAGACTATTCCAATCCCTTCATTTATCTTGAATTTGTCACCAGTGAAATTAATCATTGTGTAGATCCTATGTACAACAGCTCCGATTAAAGATATGTAATTAAGAAAAAAGCCGAACAAACGGTGCAGGTTAAACCTTCGGATCTTTTTCCTTTCCGTCCATTCAGAATGTTGTTTTTTTTCATGTTCATTCCCACAAGGAATAAAAACAAGAAGAGACAAAGGCAAAAATAAATATGAGGGATATTTCTGCATGTACCATTAGATGTAATACAATTTTGACAGTCCATGCCAGGCTTACCTACTTTCATTTTGTCACATCATTGTAATTTCATTTTCTGTGGTCCTAAAACCCCAAAGACATTCCAACTTTCTGCAGTGTGACAGATGTCGATAATTTCACATTTCATCTCTGGCCTGCAGGCTCCAAGCGAGGCAGTAAACCGAAGCCAGTTCAGACAGACATGTTGTGGCTCGTTTGTTTGAAATTGTGAATTTAAAAAAATCGCTCATCCAAGAATCCAAGAATCTTAGACTGAAGTCAGGTGAAGACTTTTCTTTTCAGTTCCATGTATTTCCCTCAAAGTTACTTAGAGCATAACATTGGAAATAAGAGACGTTACAGATCTTCCAATTCCCATTTTAATAATGTACCCGGCTCCAAAATCTCATCTTTAAAATCTTAGTTGAGAAGTATTATTTATTAGTGTACAACAAAATCTATCAAGTTTCTATACAGCTCATCCTCATTAGGGTAAAGGGTAAAATGGAGCCTATCCCAGCTGACTTCAGAGGAAGGGCAGTTACACCCAAGACAGGTGGTCAGCCAATCACAAGGCACACATTCATACCTATGGACAATTTAGAGTCTCCAATTAACCTAACATGCATATTTTTGGAACGTGGAATACCCGATGTAAACACTCACACACAAGGCTAGAACATGCAAACCCTACACAGGGTGTTACGGCTCGAGCGCATGCCGCTGCACATTCGAGCGCGCCTCAGGACGCGTAATGTGCGTTCCTCTCCAACAGTGGCCGTGCCCTTGCACGGCTGCTCTCAATCATCAATCAACGCACCTGGCGCTGATGAGGACACTGCACACTATTTAGACCAGCGCGTCCTGCATTACAGTGCCAGAAGGTAGCCATCTGTATCATACAGTTAGCCTTCACGTCTCTAGCTCCTCTCCATGTGCATTTTCGCTCTCCATGTTTCCCCTCCTCTGTGGTCATTGTGTTGTGTCCTTTTTCATCGCCCCGCAGTATTCCTCTGTTCCCTGGATTCGAGCTGTGTCTCGTTTACCCGGACTTCCCCTGGACCTCTTCCTGCTTCCCCAGATCTCGACCTCTCAACTGCCCACGGACTCTGATACCTCTTTCCTGCCGCCCGAACTCTCGTCTGCCCACGGACTTCCAAATGGTAAATGAAATGGTAAATGGGTTATACTTGCATAGCGCTTTTCTACCTTCAAGGCGCCACACTGTCCCCATTCCAAGCCAGCCTCGCCCTCTTCGGACTTCCGCATTCCTCTCAACACGCACCTTCAACACTTGCCACTAACACTCTCCATTTAAAAGCATTACATAGTCTTGCACCAAGTACAAACGTGTATTTTGGTTAATTACACACGTCACTTCATCTTGAGAAAAATACGCCAACGGCTAAACTGCTTATCTGCCTCAGTGCCGTCTTCTTCTCCCCTGTACCGTTACACAGGGATGCCCAAACGGAGATTCGAACCTAAATTTCCTGACTGTGCGGCTTACATGCTAACCACTAGGCCACCGTGCAAAACACGAGCTGGAATGTTTCCCAGGTGAGTTTGGGCGAGAGGCCGGGTACACCCTGGACTGGTGATTAGTCAATCGCAATACACCGAAATAATGTATAATAACATGTATGGAAACCCAAGTCAGCAGCACGGTGAAACATAGTTTAGTGCGTCTACCTCATAATAAGAATATCCTGTGTTCGGTCTCCGAGCTCGGGGTCTTTCTGGAGTTGGCATGTTTTACCCGTGATGTGTGTATTCCCTTCCGGCACTCCGGCTTCGTCCCACTTCCGTGCACCTGGGGATTGGTTGATTGGCAACACTAAATGGTCCCTAGTGTGTGAATGTTGTCTGTCTATGTGTTGGCCCTGCGATGAGCTGGCAACTTGTCCAGGTTGTACCCCCCCTTCCGCCCGAATGCAGCTGGAATAGGCTCCAGCCAACCCCCCGCGACCCCAAGAGGGACAAGCGGTAGAAAATGGATGGATGGATGGGAAACCCAAGTCACTAATCCAAGTGTATGTGTTACAGCACATGCGCAGTCTGCCTTTCCCTCTTCTGCAGGAGCACTCAGCGGCTCCACTGTGAGCGCTTCTGGACACGCCTCCACACACGCTGCGCAGACCGCGCCCACATGCCGCTGCAATCAGCACAGCTGGCAGTGATTACGGGCAACAGGATAAAGAGCCTCGCCGCTGACTAATCGACGTCGGAACGTAGCTCTGTTCGCAGTAAGCGTCACGTCTCTGACTTCCCACCAGTATTATCTCTTGTTGCTTGTTTCCTTGTGTCCTGGTCTGATCACCTTCGTCTCCCTTTTTTTCCCCAGTCCCGTGCCTCAGTGTCAACTTCCTTTTCCCCTGGACCCGGATTGCTCTCCTGATATCGACACCCTGCTTGGACCTTGGACGCTCTCTCCTGCATCACAAACCCCTTTCGGACACTGGACTTGCTCTCTCCTGCACCACGACCACGTTTGGACATCAGACTTCCCTGCCTCTTCCTCTGGATTTGGACGCCCTCATTACACACACTTGACAACACCCCTTAAGGTATCTTCATATGTTAATCCCAGCACATAGCTCACATTCAAACACATAGTAGCATACACACCCTATGTATTCATCAATCACTCAATAAATATATATTGAGTTGACTTCTGCTGTTGTGCTATCTCCTTCCACCCGTCTATAGACTTAACAGTACGTTCCGACCAATTATGGAACCAGACGGTGCAACAAGAACTCCACCCGGCACTTTGATCTGCCATCGAGTCTGTCATTCGACAACACCAAGCACAATTTACCACCTTGGAGGACAAACTTGATGTCGCATTTGCTAATCTGCTGTCTAGAATAGACAAGCTCAGTCCCGGTTAGGAGACACCTCCCACACCCAGTTTAAGCACTTCCGAGACCCTTGCCCCCGAAGTACCGTCTTCTTTTCGCGAACCCAAAATAGCCAGTCCTAAAATTTTTGAGGGGGATGTTGAACTTTGTCGTGGCTTTCTGACTCAATGTGAGTTTATTTTTCTACACCAGCCCTCTCGCTATGCTAATGATGGGGCCAAGATAGCCTTTTTGTTCTCCCTATTTTCGGGTCCTGCTCTTAAGTGGGCCACTTCTGCCCTTAACAAAACTTTGGGCCTCAACTCTAATTATGCCACTTTTCGTAAAGAATTTTTGGCTGTTTTTGATCATCCTGCGGATGGAAGAGATGCAGCCTCTAGGCTTCATTCCCTCAGACAGGGCCCCCGATCTGTGGCTAACTACACCCTGGAGTTCCGCACTTTGGCAGCCAAGAGTGGTTGGGATGACAAAGCTCTTCTGAGTGCCTACAGGTGAGGGCTTAATGAGACTATCAAGGATGGATTGATGCGAGACCGGCCGTCTTCTTGTCATGAACTTATTGAACTTGCCCTCTTGTTTGATCAGCGACTTTTGGAACGAGAAGCGGAAAGGGAGAGCGACTTCGGCAGCACGGCTATGGCAAGACCTCCTCATTCTACCAACCGGATCTTCCCGAGACAGACAGGCACAGTTAATCCGAGTCCAAGTCCATCCCCAGAACCCATGCAGATAGGTAGATCTCAACTTACCTTTGAAGAACGTGAACGAAGGTTTCAACTACATCTATGTCTGTACTGTGGTATGGCAGACCATCATATTCGCAATTGCCCCTTTCGGCCAAAAGATCGGGGCTCACCAGTCAAGGGGATCCTGGTGAGCCATACCACAACCCCCACACCTTTTTCCAGGAGAGACCCAAGTATTCTGTTCCCTGCGACCTTGACTTGGGAGGATAGGACGCTATCGGTGGAGGCCTATGTGGACTCCGGGGCTGACGAGAGCTTCCTCGACTTAAGGTATGCCAATGAAAATGGTATTCCGTTAATTTCACTAGAGACTTTTGTTCCTGCCCAGGCCTTAGATGGTCATCCTTTAGGGCCAATTAAACATCGCACTAAACCTTTATTTCTCACACTTTCTGGTAACCACACAGAGACCATCAGCTTCTGGGTTCTGGATGCTCCGGTAGCGCCCCTTGTCCTCGGCTGATCCTGGCTGAGTCTTCATGACCCCCATATTTCCTGGTCGACTGGCAAGATACTAGCCTGGAGCAACCATTGTCATGCTAACTGTCTCCGTTCTGCTGTGGTACACCCTGAAGGACCTAGATCGATTTCTCCCCCGATTGACCTCTCCCGTATCCCGGAGACTTATCATGACTTGGCCGCAGTCTTTAGTAAGGACCAAGCCTTATCTCTTCCACCCCACAGACCATACGACTGCGCTATTGATCTTGTTCCCAACGCAGTCCTTCCATCCAGTCGACTATACAACCTTTCCCTTCCTGAGAAGAAAGCCATGAGGGACTACATCTCAGAGTCCCTGGCCTCTGGTATAATCACACCATCCAAGTCACCTGTGGCCGCTGGGTTTTTTTTTTGTCACTAAGAACGATGGATCCCTCCGGCCATGTATCGATTACCGGCAACTCAACTGCATCACCATAAAGAATAAATATCCTT
Organism: Entelurus aequoreus; assembly: GCF_033978785.1. Taxonomy (NCBI): domain Eukaryota; kingdom Metazoa; phylum Chordata; class Actinopteri; order Syngnathiformes; family Syngnathidae; genus Entelurus; species Entelurus aequoreus. The sequence goes on from NC_084736.1 coordinate 50,522,651, forward strand.
TACCCCTACTCAATTCATCTTTCGAACCTCTCACTCTGGCCACCATCTTCACAAAACTAGATCTGCGCACGCTTATCATCTGGTACGCATCAGAGAAGGAGACAAATGGAAAACTGCATTTAATACTCACCTGGGCCATTTCGAATATAGGGTAATGCCCTTTGGACTGACCAATGCCCCCGTCGTTTTCCAAGCCCTTGTTAACGACATCCTCAGGGACATGATTGACCGGTTTGTAGTCGTTTATCTGGATGATATACTAATCTTCTCCAAAGATCCACTGGAACATCAACAGCATGTCCGCCTCGTCCTGCAATGCTTACTGGAGAATCGTCTCGTCATCAAAGCTGAGAAATGTGAGATTCATTCCTCTTCTGTTGATTTCCTTGGTTTTGTCATTGAAAAGTGTCATATCAAGGCTGACCCCAAGAAGGTGAAAGCAGTGGTAGAATGGCCTCAACCCACTACACGGACTGAGCTGTGACGTTTCCTGGGATTTGCTGGATTCTACAGACGCTTCATAAAAGACTTCAGTAAGTTGGCCGCACCTCTCCATGCACTGACTTCAACCAACATACCTTTTCAGTGGGACCGAGAAGCGGGAATGGCTTTTTGGTGCCTCAAGAGGAGTTTCGTTTCTGCACCCATCCTCGTGTATCCGGACCCAGACTGCCCATTTATCGTGGAGGTGGACGCTTCTGATTCCGGTATTGGGGCGGTCCTCTCCCAACGCTACAAGCAGGACAACATGGTCCATCCTTGTGCTTTCTTTTCGAGACGTTTATCCCCTGCAGAACGAAATTATGATGCTGGTAATCGGGAGTTGCTCGCTGTCCACGAGGCCTTGAGAGAGTGGAGACATTGGCTGGAAGGGGCCAAACATCAGTTTCAGGTCCTCACGGACCACCGTAATCTTCTGCATGTCCGGTCGGCCAAAAGACTTAATGACCGACAGGCCCGATGGTCCCAATTCTTTAGTCATTTTGACTATATACTTTCTTTCAGACCTGGCTCTCGTAACACCAAGGCTGATGCCCTCTCCCGTCAGTTCTCGGAGGAGACCACTTATAACACCCAGGAGGAAACCATCCTCCCTTCCTCCAGAATTATCGGCATGGTCACATGGGAAGTGGAAGGTCTGGTCAAAGACGCCCTGAAGGTTAGTCCGGGACCTGGGGGGAGACCTCCAAACAGACTCTTCGTTCCCCGTGAGCTACGACCTCGGGTTCTGGACTGGGGTCATTCCAGTGTCTTCTCCTGCCATCTGGGATTTCAGCGTACCCTTTCCTTCATCCGCCGGCGGTTCTGGTGGCCATCCATGGCTAATGATACTCGTGAGTTTATCGCCGCATGTAGTACTTGTGCTCGTAATAAACCGTCCCACAGACTGCCGGCAGGACTGCTGTGTCCTCTTCCCATCCCCAGTCGCCCTTGGTCACACATCTCTCTGGATTTCATCCCTGGCTTGCCCCTTTCCCAAGGTAACACCACTATACTCACCATCATTGACCGATTTTCCAAGGCCGCACATTTTGTTCCTTTACCCAAACTTCCATCTTCATCCGAGACCGCTGATCTGCTCACTACCCACATAGTCAAGCAACATGGCATTCTTGTGGACATTGTGTCAGACCGTGGTCCTCAGTTCACATCCCGTGTGTGGCAGACTTTTTGCAAAGGAATTGGGGCCACGGTCAGTCTTACCTCTGGTTTTCATCCTCAGAGCAACGGCCAAGCAGAAAGAGCTAACCAGAGTGTGGAAACCATGCTGCGTTGTATATCCACCAGACAACCTTCTTCGTGGAGCAAGTTTCTGCCCTGGGTTGAGTTTGCCTACAATTCTTTGAAGAGCTCATTCGAGTGTTCACTGGGGTACCAGCCACCTATGTTTCCTCAACAGGAGATTGAAGCAGGTGTTTCCTCATCCCGCAAACACATCAAGAGATGCCGTCAAGTCTGGAAAGCCGCTCGGGCCTCTCTATTAAAGTAATCCGAGAGGATGTGCCGCAGTGCAAATAGAAGACGCATTCCGGCCCCTTCGTACTCTCCGGGTCAACAAGTTATTTTATTGGCTAAGGATCTACATCTACAGGTATCATCCCGTAAACTCACATCCCGTTTTGTCGGACCTTATACTATAGAGGCCATAATCAACCCGGTTGCAGTAAAATTATCCTTACCCCCCTCAGTCAAGCAACACCCTGTGGTCCATGTTTCCCAAATTAAGCCTATTGCTAGCTCTCCACTTTCTTCCCCTGACCCCACCCCTCCTCCTCCCAGGATTTTGGACAACGGTGACCCAGTTTGGACTGTTAAAGAAATCCTCGGGGTCCGCAGGCAAGGTAGGGGGTTAGTTTATTTAGTCGATTGGGAGGGTTATGGGCCTGAGGATAGGTCTTGGATCCCTGCTTCCTACCTTGCCGATCCTTCACTACTGGAGGAATTCTATCGAGCCAATCCAGGAGCTCTTCGGCGCTCGTCGGGGGCTTCGCATAAGGGGGGGGGGGGGGGGGGGGCACTGTTACAGCACATGCGCAGTCTGCCTTTCTCTCTTCTGCAGGAGCACTCAGCGGCTCCACTGTGAGCTTCAATCAGCAATGCTGGCAGTGATTACGGGCAACAGGATAAAGAGCCTCGCCGCTGACTAATCGACGTCAGAACGTAGCTCTGTTCGCAGTAAGCGTCACGTCTCTGACTTCCCACCAGTATTATCTCTTGTTGCTTGTTTCCTTGTGTCCTGGTCTGATCACCTTCGTCTCTCTTTTGTTCCCCAGTCTTGTGCCTCAGTGTCAACTTCCTTTTCCCCTGGACCCGGATTGCTCTCCTGATATCGACACCCTGCTTGGACCTTGGACGCTCTCTCCTGCATCACAAACCCCTTTCGGACACTGGACTTGCTCTCTCCTGCACCACGACCACGTTTGGACATCGGACTTCCCTGCCTCTTCCTCTGGATTTGGACGCCCTCATTACACACACTTGACAACACCCCTTAAGGTATCTTCATATGTTAATCCCAGCACATAGCTCACATTCAAACACATAGTAGCATACACACCCTATGTATTCATCAATCACTCAATAAATACATATTGAGTTGACTTCTGCTGTTGTGCTATCTCCTTCCACCCATCTATAGACTTAACAGTATGACCTCCATATGCCTGTATGCACTCCCAACTATGGTAGAGCGGTCATCTAAAAAACTTGAGAGTGTCTAGTCACTACCGTTGTTATCTCTAGGAAAAGACACTTCCCCCTCCTTGCTCCCGGTGCCACCCACACTGGTGTATAAATGTTTGCAGCAGGACCCCATTGAAAAAAGACATAATTCATCTTAATAGGACTTTTTAAAGTGCAGAGTGATAGAAGTCTGAGTCTCCAATAACACCAGACATAAATGCCAGATTTGTCACAATCAATCACAATGTATTTGTATAGCCCTCAATCACTAGTGCCTCCAAGGACTTCACAAACCACAACAACATCCCATGATCTGAACCCACATACGCGCAAGAAACACTCCAAAAAGCTCAAGCTGGGATAAACAAGAAATCTTGGGAAGGAGCCGCAGATTTAGGGACCCCCCTCCTGGGTGACCGGCAGCAATGGGGTAGTGGGAATTGAATTGTAACATTCATGATAATATGAGAGTCCAGTCCACCAGGAAGCCAGCAGAGGGTCGTAGGAGGAACCTCTTGCATGTAGACAAGTCGACAACACAAAGACGTCACCAACTGATCCATAGAAGAGTGGTCCACAGCTGGTCAAGACTTGGGACAGCTAGCGCTTCTTCCAGACTGGTATCTCTCCAGAGATTATCCTCTCCATGCAGGAGAGGGGGGGCAGTGCAGAAAAATGTCAGGTCAACTGGTCTTACACAGGGGTTTTATTTAAAAGCTAGAGTATAAAAGTGAGTTTTAATGTGGGACTGAAATGCTTCTACTGAGGTAGAATCTGAAACTTGCTAATAGGGCATTCCAGAGTACTGGAGCCCGAACAGAAAACACTCTAGAGCCTGCAGACTTAATTGGGGCTCTTGGAATCACTAATGAGCTGGCACTTAGATTTGAGGACAGGACGTATGGCAGAAGACAGTCAGCAAGATAAGACGGTGCTAGACTGTTACCAGTCATTTTAAACGTAAAATATGTTTGAAAATCAACTCTGAACAACAGAAAGTAACTTGAAAAATGTCAGTGTAAAAGGGATTCAGCCTCAAGACAGATCATCCAATCATCATGCCGAAGCTGGCATTCTTGGAACGTAGATTTTAGGACATGACATACGGCAGAATACAGTCAGCAAGAAACGATGGGGCTAGACTGTGACTAGTTGTTTAAAACAAAAAAAAACTAATTTTAACATAACACATACACGTTTGTTGTTAGCTAATGATAGCGATTTAAATAGATAGCGTTAGCGGCCATTGAATAGTTATTCTATCATAAAAACAATATGGGTGAAAATTGTTTGTTGCTTCTCTTAAACTGCTTTCGTATGCGTGTACATGTTGACGAGACAGGGTGAGTGACAGCCATATGTGATGCCAATTATTTCATCCAGGCTGGTAAATTTTCACTTAAATATTCACTTAGTAATCGTGAAAAACAATCTTAAAACAAATGTGTGCTGTTAAACCACTATTGGCCAATGGTGTTTTTGTTATATTCTTTACTTGGGAAAATATAACTGAGCAAGTTGCAAAAAGCCTCTTTTACACTGAGCTGTTCTGTCCAGTTGTAATTTACTTTTTCTTACAATTCTGTGTCCCATTTGCAATTACTATACTGCATTACATAGTAGAATTTGCATGCAGCTCCAATTCCAAGACAGTAGATGGCAGTAGTGTATAGATTCCGGTGTGTCGCGTTAGCCAGGAAGTAGTCTTTGTTATTAAGTTGTGCCAGTCTTGTCTTTTTTTGAGCCATACAAAATATTTATACTTTAAGTGTTACATTAAACACACACCAGCTGTTTGATGGTAATTTGCCTCGTATTTCTAGTTTTGATTACCAAATTTGGAAATGTTGAAATGGCCATGTAAAATTCCAGCCAAGTGCTTGTGCTGAGTGTCGAGTCTGCAATTGGACGTCAGGTCACATGCAACAAAGGTTTCAAAATATGGAACTGTTTGAGTTTATGTAAATCTGTGTCTTGTAGCACCAATGGACTTTAACCAATGCCTATAAAATTACCAAAGTCGGTAACCCATCCTTAAGAGTGTAGCGTATGCCTGCTAACAAACATGAACGAGTTTGACGCTAGCACAGATGTTATGACACACTTAGCTGCTGGTGCATCGTCAGGAATTGTCTATTTATCCTGCCTTGAGAGCTCTGGATTTCAGCAGCACACCCATTTCCCCACACATTCCAAAGCACACATCTTGGATTTAATAGGCTGCTCTGGTGTCAACCCTACTGACGGTGCTGCAGCTGAACTCCCCATCACCGACCATTTCCTCCTCTCATTCAACGTTGATCTCACTCTGTCCACCACTAAGTCCTCCCGTCTCATCTCTTTCCGTAATATTAAGGACATAAACAAGGATTCTCTCTCCTCTAGTATTGATAATTTCATGGACTTTGAAGATTCAGCCACCCTCAAACAGCTGGTTTTAGACTATAACACAGGACTTCATGATATCCTCAACTCCCTCACTCCACTATAAAAAGAGATCTGTCTCTTTCACCCTTTGTGCTCCCTGGTTTATGCCCGAACTTTGGCTTATGAAAGCTAAAGGCAGGCAGCGCAAGCGGCTACACCATAAAACTGGACTGACCGTTGACAAAGAGATGCACAAAAATCACCTTCTGCATTACCGGGACTGTATCACCAAATCCAAATCATTATATTACTACTGCATAATCTGTTCTAACACAGGCAACACCAATTCATTGTTTTCAATGTTCAAAAATATCACCCGATCCCCAGTTTCTATACCACACCATTTGTACTCAGCTGCCTTCTGTAACTCTCTTCTGTCTTTCTTTAACACCAAAATCCAGACAATCCACCAGGACCTTGGTTCAAACTTCTCCAGTGGCATTTCCGACCTACACCCACCCACCCACCCCTCTTCCTCCTTTGAGCTTCCCACCCTCTCAGAGATCTCTGACCTCATCCATAAGTTCAAGCCCACCACATGTCAGCTGGACCCCCCTCCTGACAGTCCTAGTTATCCTGCCTCACCTCTCTGGTCCCCCTCATTTCTGCCATCATCCACTCCTATCTCACTACTGGAACTGTTCCTACATCATTTAAAACTGCTGCAATAACCCCAATCCTTAAAAAACATGTTGCAGATCCTACCAACTTCAATAATTTCCGTCCTATTTCAAATCTGCCCTTCATTTCCAAAATCCTCGAGAAAACAGTCGCTACTCAACTCCACTGCCACTTGTCACTTAACAACTTGTATGAACAGTTCCAGTCTGGCTTCCGTCCCCTCCACAGCACCGAAACTGCACTTGTAAAAATAACCAATGACCTCCTTATGGCAGCTGACTCTGGTTTACTCACTATCCTCATCCTCCTCGACCTGAGTGCAGCCTTTGATATCATCAGCCACCCCACCCTCCTCAATAGACTGCGTTTCATTGGCATCACCCACACTCCACTAAACTGGTTTAGATCCTACCTCACAGGCCGCACTCAGTTCATTCAACTCAAATCCTTCACATCCCAGCCTTCTCCCGTCACTTCAGGTATGCCCCAGGGCTCTGTCCTTGGGCCCCTCCTTTTCATCATCTACCTTCTTCCCCTCTGCAATATATTCCATAAGTACAACATCAGCTTTCACTGTTACGCGGATGACACCCATCTCTGCCTCTCCAGTAAACCCACCTCCCCCTACCACCCTTGTCCCTTGCTGACTGTCTAACAGACATTAAATCCTGGTTCTCCTCCAATTTCCTCAAACTAAACAATGACAAAACCGAGGTTCTCCTAATTGGTTCTAAATCCACACTATGCAAAACCGATAGGTTCTCAATAGCCATCGACAACTCCACTGTTTCCCCCTCCCCACAGGTTAAGAGTCTGGGTGTCATCCTCGACAGTACTCTATCTTTTCATTGTCATATCAATAACATTACCCGGTCTGCTTATTTTCACCTATGCAACATCAACCGCCTCCACCCTTCCCTTACCCCCAATGCCACTTCTATTCTTTTTCATAGCCTCGTCACTTCTCGCCTCGACTACTGCAATTCTCTTCCCTCCGGTGTCACTCACAAATCCCTCCATAAACTCTAGTTAGTCCAGAACTCAGCTGCCCGCATCATCACAAGGACCCCATCCATCCACCACATCACCTCTGTCCTAATACAGCTCCACTGGGTCCCAATAAAATTTCGAATTGACTTCAAAATCCTCCCCCTAACATTCAAGTCAATTCACAACTTTGCCCCTCCCTACCTGTCTGACCTTCTTCACGTTGCCACACCCTCCCGCACTCTCAGATCCACCTTCTCCATCCACCTGCCTGTTCCACCTTCCCGTCTCACCACCATGGGGGGCAGAGCATTCAGCCGCTCTGCTCCCCGTCTCTGCCACCGGATCTCAGAAACACTACCTCATTCCCTCACTTGAAATCCCAACTGAAAACCCATCTGTTTAGGACTGCCTTTTCCCTCTGACCTCATTTGCACTGTTATTGTTGTATTGTAGCCTGATCTGATCTGATTTCCCAGTTTTTTATTATTGTTCGTGTTGCACTGCTTTTAACGAATGTACGGTGTCCTTGAGTGTCTAGAAAGGCGCCTAGAAATAAAATGCATTATTATTATAATTATTATTTAAATGTAAATGTTAAAGAGAACTAACAGAAAGTCCATGTAACAAAAACACGAGTGGATCTATGCAAGTAAAATTGAATGACAGTTTAAATGATTGGCCCCTGAAACTATTTGTCAATTTCCTGCAATCTGATTGGCTAAGAATGCATTTCAACCATGGTTGCCAACTCGCTAAAACAAGTGACTTTCCTACTCCACTTTGCAACTTTTTTTCTCAAAAGCGACTTTTTTCGGATATTTTGGAATGCTTGTGTCACTCTGCAGTGAATGTCCTAAACGAGCACCGGGCACTGGGGTAAGCCTTTCCTCACACAATATAAGATGAAAAGACTAGATTTTAAGAAAAAAAAAATACTAAGAAACAGTGAAATAACAAGCAGCATAAATGTACGTGGTAGGGCGTCCTAAATTAGGATTTGTTTATCTTGAAATTAGTAGGACTTTTAAGATACAAACAAGTGTTTTATTCTGAAAACAAACATTATTCAACTTGCAAATCTTAAATTAAGAAACCTCGAGAGGTTGCAGTAAATTTAAACATGATTTTCTGTGTGAGGAAGAACCAAAATATTGTATTTGAATAGTTATTTTCTCAATTTCAACTTTTTTAAACTAGAATAGAAAAACGATTATTCTAGTTATTCATGCTAAAATGATGATTAGCCAATGACTAAAAATAAGTAAATAGCAATTAAAACTAGGGACATTTCTCGAAATAACATTTAAAATCTTGACAAATCAGTCAGGCTGACAACAGCAGAGAGGAGACTCCAACATCTCCATGTAGACTGAATATAATTGGGCATGTGTACTTTGGTTTGGAGAGAGTTTCTGTGAATCATGTTTTGTTTAAGTTTAGGATTCCCTTAGTTCTGTTTCAGCACCCCTGTTTTTGTGTTCCTTGTTGCCATGGGTGCTGATTATGTTCACCTGCCTCTGATTAGTAGTCGGGACGCTCACCTGCTCCCGGTCACTAATCAGAGAGCTATTTAGTCCTGCCTCTCACCACACTTTGGTTGGTTGGTTTCTTGCTCCTTATTCCTGTGCTAGTTTTTCTATAGCTTCCCATGCCAGCGGCACGTTCCTATGTTGTGTATTCTTGCCTAGTTATGATAATAAAGCATTTTTTTTACCTGCACAATGCTTCCAAACGTCCATCTGCATCTTGGGGAAACGGCCAGGGCATAACCATGCGACCCCACCGTAACACTATCATGTCACACTGAAATAGTTTCCTGCAACGTCCTAACCCCATCGTTCACATTAATGAGCCAGTCAATACATTATGTTCGTTCATGAATGTCACAATTCAAAACCCTTGAATCTTTTGATCAAATCTGATAGCATTTAACAATGCTAAGGACAATTTATTTAAATTGGAGCGCGGAAATTAAACTATAAGAATTAACACAAAAAACTTTTAATGATTATCTTTTTAAAAATTCACATTCTATCTCTCTCACTACACTATTCATCACTCGCACAGCATCCATTGCAACCAATTATGCAAATGAGGCAGTGACTTCTAGCGACTTTTCGGACAACCAATAGCTACTTTCCCTACTGGGGAGTTTAGAACACTGATGCCAACCTCCATCTACACTTGGAGATAAAGATAAAATGACTGTAAATCACAGAGCATACACACGGAAGTTCTGCCAACTTGAAGTTATGGCATCATTTATGACTTTAAAACCTGAGCTTGACGTTTTCAGGTGTCTAAAAAGTGGACATGAATGGGTAAAACAGAAAGATGAAATATAGCTAGTAGCTACTAAATGTTCATCTGTGCTAGCATGTGCCATCATGATGCCAGACAGTCATTGGAAGAGAAACTCTTAATGGGTACTCAGCTAAAGACAAGCAAGTGGAAATGTTCCAGTTCATCTTATAAAACATGTTTCCAGCCTCTAGCAGCTGTCAGGTAAGCAGCAAGACGTTTAACAAGCTAAGTGGTTTACTGCACTTCCAGTCCATTACATCGTCCACTCACATTTTCTTCTTTTTGTGTTTTTGCCCTGAATGACCACAATCATATTGTCAGCTGTCTCCTAGTTGACTACCTGATCATATATGATTTATATATATCTTCTATATCAACTGGCAAAGTGGAACACAGTCAGTAACGGCACGGCCAAAGTAAATCAATAGTACTTTGTTTGAGTTAGATGAGTAATCTGACCTAAATGAAATATGTCCTTCTGAGAATGTTTGATATTTGTTCTGTCATCACTGACCGATTGTATCTACTCTTAAGTAAAGATTTAGTTTCAACCTTAAAGCATGTTGTTATAAATGTAGTAAACATATCAAATAAAATACAGTTTATTGTCTTATGCCAAAAGCCTTACCAGTAGGGGTGTGCATCTCTACCTTAAATGGCGATCCGATATGAATCTAGATACGTGGGTTACAATACGATTCACTAACAATACTTTTTAAAACATTAAGATTCAATGTGATTTGATGCAGATGGAAGCTTTGCATGGTACAAAAAAATATCTGGATCATGTCATAATAAAGTCATATCAATCATCCATCCTTTTTCTTCCGCTTATCCGAGGTCAGGTCGCGGGGGGAGCAGCCTAAGCAGAGAACCCCAGACTTCCGTCTCCCCAGCCACTTCGTCCAAGTCCTCCCGGGGGATCCCGAGGCGTTCCCAGGCCAGCCGAGAGACATTGTCTTCTCAAAGTGTCCTGGGTCTTCCCCTTGGCCTCCTACCGGTCGGACATGCCCTAAACACCTTCCTAGGGAGGCGTTCGGGTGGCATCCTGACCAGATGCCCGAACCACCTCATCTAGATCCTCTCGATGTGGAGGAGCAGCAGCTTTACTTTGAGCTCCCCCCGGATGACATAGCTTCTCACCCTATCTCTGAGAGAGAGCCCTGCCACCCTGCGCAGGAAACTCATTTTGGCCGGTTGTACCCGTGATCTTTGCTTTCCGGCTCAGCTCCTTCGCCACAACGTATCGATACAGCGTACGCATTACTGAAGACGCCGCACCGATCCGCCTGTCGATCCCACAATCCACCCTTCCCTCACTCGTGAACAAGACTCTGAGGTTCTTGAAATCCTCCACATGGGGCAATATCTCTTCCCAAACTCGGAGATGGCAATCCACCCTTTTCCGGGCGAGAACCATGGACTCTGACTTGGAGGTGCTGATCCTCATCCCAGTCGCTTCACACTCTGCTGCGAACCGACCCAGTGAGATCTGAAGATCCTGGCCAGATGAAGCCATCAGGACAACATCATCTGCAAAAAGCAGATTCTTAATCCTGCAGCCACCAAACCAGATCCCCTCAACGCCCTGACTGCGCCTAGAAATTATGTCCATAAAAGTTATGAACAGAATCGGTCAAACTTTATTTATAAAGGGCTTTTTGAAATACACAAAAGAAATGCAACGCAAAGTGCTTTACAAAGTTAAAAACAATACCCCAATGACCCATATCTCCCATTATCACATACGAACGCACGGACATAGATACCAAACACAAACACAAACACACACACACACACATGCAACTATATGGACACATGATTGCATTGCTGAGTACAGAGGTTACATGTGAGTAAACACTATCACAGGAACCAGCTGCACCAGGAGGTCATCAGACCATGGCCACCAGGGTGCTGACACAAAAAGCGCCCCCACAAGCACGGCCGATAACCCCTGAGGCAGATGGCTCATCTGAAGAACGTTGGAAAATAAAAATAATAACACTTGTAAAATAGTAAGAACCATGAGTAGAGATGAAGAAAAAAATACAAGACATATGAAGATTAATATAAATAAAAATAATACATAGAACTAAATACAATCTTGCATAACTAATAGGATAAAAAGTAAAATACAAATGACTTCAATAAAATAATTATCAGGTAAAAGCCAAATCAAAAAGGTGGGTCTTAAGCCTGCTCTTGATGTTCTCATCACTCCTATAGCATATGTGTTTATTCTTCTGATAGACACAGACAAAACACGGTTCCTGTAATAATTATGAGCAAATAGTAAAACTAGCAACTTCAAGGCAATGCAATCCATAAATTAACGAAAAGATGATGCAAACAAAACCCTTTTAAAAAAGCTAACAGGTGTGTACTGGTGTTTGCTCAGTTAGCAACCATTAGATACAGAGGAAAGCAAGCTGTGCATCAAGCAGAGGTGTTATAACACCACTGTAACACAAGGGCAAGATACAATTAAGTTAACTAAACAGCAGCTTTAATGTAGAAGCTCAAATACTTGTCATAGTGCCATTCTGCTGGTTACTGTGCAGGTAGGTCAGGGTTTCCCCTTACTGTAAGCCACGGCATTTTTATTACCGCCACACTTGAAAACAAATTAAAGTAATGTAATATATTGTAGCCCCCAAAAGAAATCACACCAAGTCAGTATTTTTAACTTTTATCAACAATCTTATGATAACAAGCAACGGCACAATTCCAACAGGTTTTACCTCCCATGAAAACAATTTTGTCTCCTTTTGTCTTCACTTCCCTGCCGGACACGCAGCAATGCTTCCTCATTCTCCGCGAATCACCCTTCAGGCACAGACGGTGTGTTTGTAATCATGGGAAAAAATCAATCAAATCCAAACCACACGTGCATAAAACATTAACACCAGCTGGTCGTTACAGTATGAATTGTCATATATAGCCTATTATTTGCGCACTATTGACAAGTGATGTACCGAAAACTTGACCACCAGAAAAAGGTAGAAAACCGCACTACCGAAACCGGATGTAAACAAAACGCACGCTATTGTCTGCAGCGTTGTCAGCATGTCTGTGATGAGGACGAGATTTTTATACCGACAGCCATCTACAAAATGTGCAAATATTAAGACGACAGTGGCTGTTTTTAAAAAGAGAAAGTCCAACTAGAGCAACAGCGTGAAGCAAGTGTAACGTCATTCTCGCTTCAGACTATTACTCAGGGAAATCGAGGGACAAAGGTAGAGTCTCTAAGCACGAGTACATTCTATAATAACACCAGAAGAAGATGCTGGATTTATTTCTAATTGTTTTTTATTTAAAAAGTCATTAAATGTCTGTAAACACTTGAAAAAAATCAACAAAAACCTTTTACAAAAAGCCGCAACAATTGAAAATATGGCAAAACGATAAAAAAACATATGTTAATACTAGTAAATAAGAACATATTTGTTTTAAATGTATGTATACATTGTTTGAGCCTATTTAAAGAAAATCATATCATCAGAGACAATTATGCCGTCACAAAAGGTGGGTGCCTACTTTATTACCTGTACTTTATCACTGCTTTCCAAATGTTACAAATGGCCATATTTCTATCCAGCTGACCATTCTTTTTTTTTCTTTTTTCTGAACTTCAGATTTAATATTCGGGATTGCATTGTTTGTAAACTCTTTCGGTGCTGCCTGCTGTGTTGCTCTGTTGCTGTCAGTCCCAAACAAGAACTTTACTCTCGTATTACGTCATCACTGAAGTCTCGCAAGATTAGAGCGACTATATTTTGAAGCACAGCTCCAATCAACCGAATAATGACTTTCCAACCGGACATCGACTGATCCATACTAGAAATAGATCGATCCAGAGGCTCAAAAAATGATGTATTCATATTTTTAAAGTTCAAATCGGTTTACGGTTTGTACCAATTAATTTTTACACCCCAATTTAGCAGGTAAAAATTCTGAATTATACAAAAAGAACATTTCACAATATGTCTGTACAGTCACACTAAAAGGGAGAGACCCTGCATGTATTGCAAGACTTCCGCTCAGTGAGCATCTAAAGCCCAATTGAAAGGTACAAGTGAGGCTAAAGAAACGTAATGTGATAAAACCCATAGACTCTGACGTCAAACTTAGTGCGATGTAGCAAAGTGGCACACAATTCTCTGTCCTGGTTGCTCAGTGCACTAAGCCATATGGTCTGACTCACTAAAGGTTTGCGTGTACTAAAACATGTGCAAACTTGATAGCGCATGCAAAACTGACCTACTAAGGTTGTGCGTGGAGAATTGCATCTTCTAATTGAGCAAAATAGCGAATGCAATTCTGTGGAGGGAGAGTGTGATCAGCGCGCTTGCAGGAGCAAAGGTCACCGCCTCTGTCAATGGTGTTGAGGGCGGAGCACCATTGGCTAGAGGCGGGGCATGTGCGGGACGGCGAGACACAGCTGTCAGGTGATTGGATTTCACAGGTGGTACGTGGTGATCTAATCATCTGTTGTCTTTAACAGTGATGCTGCCAGCGGAGGAGAAAGGTGGGAGAGACTGGAGAGACAAACATCTGAAAAGATTGTTATCTGAATTACATGCTTATTAAAACTCTGTTGGCTCCTGTGACGTGGTATCCGTGGAACTGGTAGGGAACGACTTCCACAAATTAATTTAACGCGTCTGTCTGCTACACGCAAACTAGATGCTGATTATTAGAATTCTGGGAGGAGAAGATGCAAACATAATCATTTAGCCATGTGATTTATCAAGACTGAATTGTTTTCGTTTTTTTGTTAAATACGAACAAATTGAAAGTTACATACAAATGACTAAGAAAAGAGGCAGTCACGTGCATTTAAACATATTTGGACCGTCAGAAATGCAGTAAATTACTGTCTCCGGTACTACACGCAAAACATCATTTAAATGGGTCATATGATAATTTATATTCTACATTTAAAAAACTTTCTTGTGGTCTACGTAACACGTAATGGTGATTCGTTGGTCAAAATGTTGCACAATGTCAAGCGTTGATAAACGATGTGACGTGGAAGACGCAGGAGGTTGTTGCAATTTTAGGATGCAGACGAAGGAGGTAGCAGCGTGCAGTATAAAATTGAATATTTATTGATAAAACAAACAAAAATTGAGAGCAACGTGGAAGTGCTTTGACGAAAACAAAACAAAATGCAAAACACTTACAGGAAATGTGGAGCAGACGGCGTCCACAAAGTACAAGTGTACTTGCGCTTAGCATCAAAAGGATCGTCTATGGTCACCAGTGAAGAGAGAATCGATAACAATGTCCCGAAAACGAAGGTAGGGAAAAGGATCAATTTAGCTAGTCTTCATTGCAAACAGAAAACAGGTGAGGGGAAATGGTCCGGGACAGAAGTGAAGCAGCTAGGGGAAAACACCAACAAAACTGGAAAAGCCGCCAAGATAAAAGCACAGGACAGGAACTAACACAAAACCTCGAAGAACACTAACAAAACGCAACATAAAGGCACAGCCTGGTGTTACCAGCTGTGACACATGGATTATGTTTTACAGACCATCTTCAAGAGGTCTTATTTACGTGGCTCTACTTTGACTTTGTCTTCTCACCGCCAGCCATGTTATAGTTTTAGTGCTTCCATATCCTGTCTAGTGGCGGATTAAGTTAGAACTACACACTAGGAATGGCAACAGTGGGATGCATGTGCACGTATGAGCCAGTCTGCCCCACAACAAGAAGATAGAGAAAAATAAAGAACTCAGTGGCGGACTCGCAAAAATATCTTTTGGGTAAATTCATACCATACCATATATGGATAATCCGCTGATTATCTGGTAAACACGTCACAAATTGGGCAAATTCCAAAAAAACTTGTTTGAAGGAAGGCAAGTTTGTTTTATAAATAGCTGTGCAATGCTAGTTTGGTTTGATTTCAAATTTTCAGGACTAATGCAGACCCCAAATACACAAAAACAGCTACCAATAGGTAACACAAGTTGGTTTCGCATAAGAGGCTCCCTTTAAATAAGGCGGTCTGCACCACTTCTGTATGTGTTATAAATTATACACAGTCTTAGTAGATCACCTACAACATGCCGACTAATAGTACATAGAATTTTATAATTTACGCTATATTTAGCACATGTTATTTGGACCTTAGTAGGTCTGGCCCTAAATTTGCAAGTGTGAAAAAAGAACATTGGGGTGTCAAGCTCATTTTAGTTCAGGGGCCACATGGAAGATAATCTATTCTCACGCATGCCGGACTGGTAAAATCATGGCATGATAATTTTA
Source organism: Entelurus aequoreus (assembly GCF_033978785.1). NCBI lineage: Eukaryota > Metazoa > Chordata > Actinopteri > Syngnathiformes > Syngnathidae > Entelurus > Entelurus aequoreus. The sequence goes on from NC_084736.1 coordinate 50,538,455, forward strand.
AAATAAAGACAACTCAAAATTGTTTTCTTTGTCTTACTTTGGACAAATAAAGCACAAGCACATTCTGAAAATGTACACATTACAAATAATCTCGTTGGCAAAACACTTCAAGTAAGTTGAAAATTCTGAGGAAAATATTGGTGCCGTTTAAAAAACACCATGAAGAACACAATGCAATTAGAGTCTCAGTGTATGTACAAAGCCATTACATTTTAAGCACTTCCTGTTCAGCATTCTCATGTTGGCAGTTCAGTATTAAAGACGTTTGAAAAAGCAACTAAGTGTTTTCTCAAACCGCCTTATTGGTGAAATCCACAACTGCCACAACACATTCATTATCATCATGATTCAAATATTACAATTAAAATATAATTAAATGTAACATAAGTACAAACTTAACCAATGTGAACATGGTAGATTTAAGCATAAAATGAAATAGAACAAACAACAAATGTAGAAACACACATTTTTACAATGGAGTTCAGAGTGCACATCATGCCGTCAACAAATTGTGAGCGCTGCACGGAATTTTAACTACAAAGATGAGGGTCATGTTGACTTAAGTTTTTTCATCTTACCGTTATGTTATTTTATCCGATGAGTGGATAATTTACAATTAAAAAAACAATATTGTGCATTGCTACTGCATCAATCTGTTGCCAGCCACAAAAGGAGCAGCTGATTGCTTACACCTGCACTGATTGGAGTAGGAGGAGCCAATCCAGAGGGCGCTTAAAGTCAGCTGACACGTCATCTTAAACAGTGTCATGTGTGATGTAAATTACACTGAAATTGATATTGCGACATCCAGTGGACACATTTAGAACAGCAGTTTATTTCATTAAAAATGTGCAGTTCATTTTTATACTTAGCAAACTTGACACATCTGCTGTAAACAAACACATAAAAACCTCCTTGAGCACATTCATATATCAGCAAACATTTGTTTTAACATTACTATTAACTTCCTTATGTGTAACTAATTAAAATATCACCTGTACGGTCAACACATGTGTTTTCCATCAACAATTTGATGGATTCCATTGTTTTCTATTATGAAATGTAATACATTAGTTTTAAAATATTAACATATCAGAGGGTGAAAGGCGCCCAAGAATTGATTATCATTGATGTGTTAATTCCTTTAGCTTTGATTCTATGTTCTCAAATTAGAACATTTCACGCATGCAGCTTCTAGTATACATACCGTATATTACAGACCTTGGCAAATTAGGGCTTTTCATAAGCTTTTCAATCTGACCTCCCGGACATTCCCAAATATATTTTTTAGATCTTTAAGATGGAAACTGTAGCTGCCATTATGATATGCAGTGATGTTTTCAAATGACCGTAAGTCTTGAACTATACAAAGTATTTCAGTGGTTAAAATCTGCGCTTTTGCATGATATACTAGTTACTTTGATAATCTAATTAGTCACTATGGTAATCTAAGTCACAGCAGCTTAGATGAGGCACCAAGTAGTGTGGGAGGGGTGCGTTTCCACAGAGTGTTTCCAGCGTTTCCAGCCTGAAATGCAGGTATCAGGGACAGACGCGGAAGGAGATTTTTACAACAAAGTTCTGCAAGAAAATTGATATTATATTAGAAATTAGGCGGGGTTTTTTACCCTTCGCATTCACATTTTGCCGTGTTTGTTACATTTGTGTTGTGTTTCGCTTGTTTGTAAATAATTTAGATCGAGAAGGGGTGTGAGAAGTAAAAGAGGAGCGATGTTCATATGTTGTCAATATTCAGTGTTTTATCGTTCATAGTTGATATTGTAAATCCCGCATTCTTTATTTTCATGTACATTCTGGGTTTCTCATTCACTAAAAAAAAAATTAAATTCCATTCAGTTTTTTAAGGCGGTCTGTCATAACGTTTTTAGCTTTCAATCAGACATTATTGTGAGGCTTTGTATTAGTGTTCCTAAAAAAGTTGTGTGTGTGTGTGTGTGTGTGTGTGTGTGTGTTCTTGTATTTCTACCCTTATTGAGACATCAACAAGCAAAGGTACCTTCCATATGAGGACCGGTGAACAAGTTAGGACCGAAATCATGGTCCCAATACGGAACACCATTGCATCTAATAGAGAATGTCTCATTTGCACCCCTGGTGGTGAAATCTATCAACATTAGGGTGGTCCCAAAAAGGAGGGATTTTTCAAATTGACTGTGTGTCAGTTTTAAAAGTGCTCCCCCTTTGGTCAACATATGAAATAACAAGTGTGTGTAAACATTTGAAGTGCTCCCCCTCTGGTCAACATATGTAATAACAAGTGTGTGTAAGAAATTGAAATGGGCCCCCTTTGTTATTAATAAAAAATAAAAATTATATAGAGACATACTGTTTTAACCTGAAGTAAGTAATGAAGATTAAAAACCAATTACAAACAAAACATTCAACAACAACAAAAATGTACTAAAAGCAGTCTTTTTCTCACAATGTGTCGACTTTTTTCTTATAAAATTGGGAACAAGTTCTCATATTTTTTCTGTTTCTGTAATATTGTAATATTTTCTTGTAAAAGTATTACTTTTTTATGTAAAATTCTGACTTTTTTTGTTCTTCTTGTAAAATAGTGACATTTTTGGAGTAAAATTATGACTTCTGTCATAATTTTGCCAAGTAAAATTAAGATTATTATTATAATATTGCCAAAATGTTTTCTTATAAAATTGTGATTTTTTTCAAGTAAATTTACGACTCTTTTCATAAAATTGCCAATATTTTAAGCTTTTCTTGTAAAATTGGGACTGTTATTGAGTAAAATTCCAACCTTTATCATAATATTGCAAACATTTTCAGTTTTTATTGTAAAATTTTGACTTTTGTTGAGTAAAATTACAACTTTTATTATAACACTGCCAAAATTCAAAGTTTTTCTTGTGAAATTGTGACCAACTCATTTTGTGACCAACTAATTTTTCACAAAAAGCTTTTTTTTATATTTGCATAGTATGTATATATTATTAATGTTGTAAATGCAAATTTGTATATATCTGGAAAGGCTGGTCCTAAAGAGGTAGGCATTTTTCGGAGGTCTCAAGAAGGTAACAAATACAAGAATGTGTGTGCCTGTGTGCGTGCATGCGTGCGTATATTTGTATATATGCAGTGTATACATAGATAGATATACCGGCCCCCAGACACATATTTCTCTCTTAATGTGGCCCCCCGAGTCAAAATAATTGCCCAGGCCTGTTATATTACATACAGTAAACTACCTCTCATGCTCATGCTACTATATATACTGTGTTGAATTTTGAACTCTGCCCCCCCAATACTTAACCCATAGGAAGAGACCTTAACAATGGACATTTACTGTTGGTATTTTAAAGTTCTGATATTGTTCTCCCCACTAACACAATCATATTCAGAACAGAAGCCTTATCCCAATAAACACACAACCGTAGTCCATAAAATATTATGATGACATTCCATGGTCTTTAGGAAGTCGAAGCTGTTAAATGTCAGTATGTTAAAAAACTCTGACCAAATATTGAGGTATGATATTTTTTTCCTATATTTGTAGAATAATAATTCCATATTAAGAAAAAAACAATCTGTACTTCTATTTGCACCAGTAGAGTAAATTCTTACCGACAATGCACCTTCCTGTTTGCAGACACAATTCTTTAACAGCCTTTATAGTGTTTGCTCATATTTCAGAGAAAGACCTCCTTGTTTGGAGATCTGTTCCTGTTTGTTGGTTGAAACGCCTGAAAAAGCAGAGCACAAGGGAATTCCTGGCGGAGCACCTGCTTACTGTTTGTGATAACAGATTGGAACAACATCAAGCTGGGTTTAGTTCTTCGTACACAAACAAAGTGGTATCATTTGGGGACTGTTCTTTATTACAGTAGTGAAGGATGTCTGTGAAGGACCCTTAGAGAGAGTCAGCTATAAGGGAAAACTCCAAAGGTGAATTAACATAAAAAAAAAACAGCTTTTGGTATTATACCCCTAACCCCTAATGGGTTAGGGGTATTGTTCAACAGGATCCAATTTACAATACTATGAAAAGTAAACCAGCTTTAAGACTATACTTGTTCAATTGGCTTGGACAATGGGTCTGTCTTGCAAAAATTATTGGTTCAATCACCCCAAACTGAGGTCCTTCATTTCACAATTCAAACAATAATGTCTGGTTAGTCGTACTTTATAGTAGTAGATAACGTGAAGTAATCTCTCGTCATATCACAAAGCATATTCCCTACATTTTTGGCAGAAATTAAGCTTGGAATTAAGTATTGCATGTACTACAGTGAAGTATTTGACTGGTTTTCGATTCATAACTATTATGTTCTGGCGATTGATAAAGAAATTCATCAAACTTTCCTGGGTTAAGGGTGAACAATGTTAACAACGCAGTTGCTAATCTTGACAATAGCTTCACTGCAACAATCAAGTTAACAAACTTTTGGCAGAACAATTTTTCGATGCACCAAATCTTCAACTCCTGCTTCATCAATAACACATGTTCACATTGGTGATTCTTTGGCGTGAGTATTGTCTAAAGACGAGACACGAGACTTGATTGGATGCGAACAAGATTGCTATTAGCTCTGAGCAGTTGTACGGGCAATACTGAGTGGAGATGAACTCTGTCTTTCATTAGCATAGCATTTCTAAATGCTAACAACATGGCTAATAGTCGTAGCTGCGACTGTCAAGTTGACCACGTTTTTTCAGAACAACACACGCCCGTGCTTTCACTACATGAAACCAACATAATTTGTTTCTTAAATTATGATATTAGGATTGTACCAAAAGTGAGCCCCGATGAAGAATGCTTCACCCTCTTTATAGTAAAAGGGCCGACAAGTCTAATGGGTCAATGAGTCTATGTGTCAAAAAGTGTTCACGAAGGTGTGGGCCAGTCCAAACAGAAGGGACGAGATAAAGAGGGAGAAGCTGGAGTCGTTCCACCCATCGATGAGAGGAATTTTGGCATGAGGATGGGTAGCTAATTTGCAGCTGATCACACATTTTAATAAATTATAAATATTAAATCTGAGGCTGTTTCCTCTTTTTTAAAGGGGACCTATTATGCACCAGAAACAGGTACCAACAAGTGAGAAAAGTAGATTATGCATAGCTATGCTCAATAATTCAGCTAACACAAACACGGAAATAATGTGAAATAATGTGCACTGGTTTAAGATGACATGTTTAAAGGTCAGCAGCAACATGAAAATAATTGAACTTTAACAATAAACATTATTATAGGACATACACACAAATATTTTAGCTAGGAACACCAACCTGCCAACTGCTTCATGATGCTGTGTTCTGAAAATTACTTTTAATAAGTCATTAATTCTAGTTACTCGTTATTTTTCCAAAAAGTAATTGGATTACTGATGGAATTACTCTTCATTAAATGTACTAAGTAAAGTAAATAATGTGTTACCTTAAAAAAAAATCAAATATCTGGCATAATGCAGTTAAGATAAGTTTGTGTATGCGTCTGTGCGTGTGCCTTTTTAAAAAGCAGTGCCTGTTGCCTCGTGACGTCAGCGACTCCACGCTCAGTCAGTCTCACAGGCATAGCTTGAGCTGTTTTTGTTAGCTTGGCAGGCTACCATCGGCTTTTTTTTTTTTTTTTTTTTTTTAAATGAATTTATTAATCATTCAACCAAACAATACACAACAATACCACAATAATGCAATCCAATTCCAAAACCAAACCCGTCCCAGCAACGTTAAGAATAACAATAAACAGAGCAATTGAGAGCAATTGAGGACACACAAACATGTCACGAACAATACAAATGTAGTGAAACAAAAATGAACATTATCGACAACAGCATCAATATTAGTAATAATTTCAAAATAGCAGTGATTAAAAAAAACCCTCATTGATATTACCATTAAAAACATTAATAAAAATTAATAAAAAAATTAGAAATGAACAATAGTGTCACAGTGGCCCACACCTGCATCACATCTCACAAGCTTGACAACACACTGTGTCCAATATTTTCCACAAAGATATAATAAGTCATATTTTGGTTCATTTAATAGTTGAAACAAATTTAAATAATGGATCCCATATTCCAATATATGACTCATTATTATCTAAACTAAATGCAGTTTGTTCTACTGATATCATCTCCATAGCTTGTGTGTACCAGTCAGTATGAGTTGGACTATCAACAGCTATCCATTTTTTTAAATATTACCCTTTTTGTTATTATGCATATTGAAAGAAATGCATTTTTACTCTTTGATGACATGTTACTAAATTGATGTAGATCCCCCAAGAATACAAGTTTGCAGTGTCATTGGGACATTTATATTAAGGAATGTGATTGCTTCTTTTGTTGTTTTCAACCATAACTCTTTTATTCTCTGACATTCCCACAATAAATGAACAAGAGTTCCTTCAGCTGCCCGACACTTCATACATAACTTGCTATCTACAACACCAATTTTAAACAGCTGAGAAGATGTAAAATACAATCTATTCAATATCTTAAATTGAGTCAGTTTATCTTTAATGCTTCTAAAGGGCTTATTGGCATTTTTCCAAATATCGTTCCATGATATGTCTCTTTCATCTAAAATGCCCAAATCCATCATCCATTTCCGAACACATGCATCATTTGCATTTCTAGTGTGGCGTTCATTTATTATTCCATAAAATAGTTTAATTAATTTCTTAATTGTATCTTGATTAAAAAGTGCATCTTCCAGGTCATGGCTATTTAAAGACATACTTTCAGAGGATATGCATTTATTTACAGTGTGTTTTAATGAGATAAAATTTAAAAAATGATTTCTGGGTACATTATATTGTTCAACTAAATCATTGAACGGTTTAAAAGAGTTTTTATTAATAATATGATGAGGTTTAGTAATACCTCTGTCTTTCCATGTTGTCCATTTAACCACATTTTTATTAATTATGATATTAGGATTGTGCCAAAGCGGTTGATTTACAGATGTCATTGGGTTGATTCCTAGTATTTTCTGGCACAGTTTTAGAATGTTAAAGGTGGCTTCTATTGGGCTCTGCCTCAATTCGTTAGGTATTGTTTTAATATAATATAAGCTCCCCACATCAATGTCCAAATTCATTAACATATTTTTTTCTATGTTGATCCAATTTTTATCTGCAGAAGAATGGAATAAGTGGCTTGCTTGTTCACAACCGAAGGAGATATAATAATGTAATAAGTTTGGTAATTGTAGTCCTCCTTTATCTTGTGTACAAGACAACCTTAAGTATGAACATCTGGGGCCGTATTTATCAAGCTTCTTAGAGTGCCATTTTACACTTAAGTCCTGAGAATTTGCGAAATTTAGTCCTACTCTCAAACTTAAGAATAAAAGCTTTTTATCAACGTTCTTAAGTCTAAGAATCACTCCTACTCTCCACGATATTTAAGAGACCTTCAGAGGTGTCTTAAGTGGTTAGGAGTTGCCAGCAGGGGATGGCACTGAGGCGAGAGAGACGTGCGCGAACGTTCAGGGAACGGAACAATGTTTGTTTTTTTTGATGACGAGCAGCTGATCAAACGGTATCGTTCAGACAGAGCGGATATTATTTTTGTCACAGATTTAATACTTTTCGATTCCTTGTTGATTTCTGCATGTGTCTGCAGTGGGCTAGTATATATAGAGCCACCCACACCAGTTTCAAATTAGTTGCCTAATTAATGAATTGGAAAGAAAATGTTATAACAGTAGCGTATGTGTGTGGCCGTGAGGTGAGTGACGTCAGTGAGTGTGTGGGCGATAGAAGAGAGGGAGCGGTAGCGTGAGTGCCGGCGGGGACTAGTTTGTTTTGTATTATTTTGTAGTTTATTGTCAAAATATACACTCCCATTGTCCACTTAAATATTTCCAAGATATTTCTTTATTCTTAGACAATGGATTCCCTTCCGTGATTGGTCATTTCTATGGACACAGAAATTACGTCACCTAAAATTCCGTTTACGGCACATAGTAATGTCGTAATTCAGCTCTGAGTGTGACACTTAAGATTCAGTCCTACACTTCACTGAAAGTGTGAGTAAGACGCTTGATAACTAACTTTTAAGTGCAGCTTTCAGCGAAGAATGTATTTACTCTTAAGTCAACTCTTAGCAGACTTCTTAGGAGTAATTCTAAGAAGCTTGATAAGTACGGCCCCTGGCCTTCTTTCCACACCATATAAAATGTGATATCATTGCATGTATTTTCTTAAACCAACTTTTATTATTTAGGACAGGCATCATTTTCAGTATGTAATTAACTGCTGGCAGTATACTCATTTTTACTATGTTCACACGACCCCAAAGTGATATTTGGAGACGTGACCAGCGTTCCATTTTGGATTCTATCTTATTTTTTAAATGTTTAAGATTTAGATCTCTACTTGCATAAAGGTTTGGTGTAATATGTAGTCCTAGGTATATGATTTCTGCCTCTTTCCATTTAATTTTGGAGTTCTGAACTTGTGATTTCTTGCAGTGTTTATTAAGTGGTAATATTTCACATTTGTCCCAATTGACTTTATACCCTGATAAACAGCCATATTCAGTGATGACATTATTGATATAGTAAAGAGAGGAGTTAACATGTGACAGGTAGAGAATTATGTCGTCACAATACATCGATAGCTTGTTATACTGAGAGCCAATTTTTATACCATGAATATTATTTTCACTTCTTATTTTTGCTGCTATGGGTTCAATAACCAAATTAAATAATAATCCAGATGCAGGACATCCCTGTTTTACTCCTCTATTTAACGAAAAAGGTTCTGAAATATGATTATTGGTTTTGACTGATGCCATGGGTCTTGTATAACGCATCTTAATCCATTGTATAAAATTATCTCCAAATCCAAATTTACGTAATGTGCAAAACATAAATGACCAGTTTATGCAGTCGAATGCCTTCTCCGCATCAACAGTACATACTGCCGTGGGATAAGGTAGACTTCTAGCATAGTAAATAACATTGAACAATTTCCTTGTATTGTCTGAAGATTGTCGACCTACCATGAAGCCAGTTTGGTCATTATGAATTAATTTTCCTATTACATTTGATAATCGTGTGGCTAAGATTTTTGCCAAGATTTTATTGTCCATATTGGCTAGGGATAAAGGACGATAATTACTGCAATTCAATGGGTCTTTATCCTTTTTATGTATCAATGAGGTATGAGAAAAATTGAAGGTTGGAGAAAACAATTGTTTATTAAATGAAGATTGGTACATTTGTAATAATAGAGGAGACAAATCTTTACTGAATATTTGATAAAATGCTATATTGTAGCCATCAGGGCCAGGAGATTTATTTTTTGCAAATGAATTTATAGCTTTTTGAATTTCCATTAATTGTATAGGTTCCTCCAGAAATGTTTTGTCATGCTCTGATAAGGATGGCAGTTGTATTGCGTCTAAATATGACTGCATAGCTTCTATGCTACAATCTTTCTCAGGCTTATATAAATTTGTATAAAATGTTCTATAATCGTTTCATTGATTTGCTTGGGATCAACAGAAATACTACCATCTGAAACTTTAATATTAGATATATGATTTCTAGTCATCTGCTTCTTTAATCTTAACGCAAGGAGCTTTCCAGCTTGCTCCCGTATTCATGAAACTTTAATTTTGCCCTATTAATTTTATATTCAACCTTTTGCTTTATTATATTATCACATTCCATTCTTTGTTTGCTAAGTTTGATCCATGTTTCCTGATTATACTGTCTGGACAATGTGTCCTGCAATTGTTTGATTCCATTCAATAATTCATTTTCTTCAGCACGTTGTTTTTTATTCTTAAAGCTTGCAATCCTAATAAGTTCTTCTCCTACACAACATTTAAGTGCTTCCCATATTGTGGAGATGTCAGAGACAGAATCCTGGTTATTTTTAATAAAATCTTAAATAAATTCTTTAATTCGTAATTTATTTTCCTCACTATCTAATAAAGAAATATTAATTTTCCATTGTTTGAATTGGAAAGCGACAGGAGGAAAGCTTACGTCGATTTGAATTGGACTATGATCAGAAATAATTATTGGGTGAATTTTAGCCTGCATGTTTTCTACAATTACCTTAGGAACAAAGAACATATCAATTCTTGAAAATGACTGATGTCTGTTTGAATAAAAAGTGAAATCCTTCTCATATGGATTTAAGGTTCTCCAAATATCTATTAGGTTAAGAGTTTGCATTATTTTCAGAAGAGAAAAAACAGATTTCTTGGGTTTAACGATCTTACCAGTTTTATCAATATTTGGATTTATTGTTAAATTTAGATCTCCACCCATAATAATATCAGAATCAACATAATCTGCCAATTTGAGCTCCATGTCACCAAAGAAAGAAGGTTTATCATCATTGGGTGAATATAAGTTTACCAGTGTGATATTGTTATTATCTATATGGCAATTAATAATCATATATCTACCCTCTGGATCTAAAAATACACTATTTATAATATAGTTAATCTTTTTGTTAAACACTATAGCAACACCAGGGGCCGTACTTATCAAGCTTCTTAGAGTGCCAATACACTTAAGTCCTGAAAATTTGCGAAATTTAGTCCTACTCTCAAACTTAAGAATAAAAGCTTTTTATCAACGTTCTTAAGTCTAAGAATCACTCCTACTCTCCACGATATTTAAGAGACCTTCAGAGGTGTCTTAAGTGGTTAGGAGTTGCCAGCAGGGGATGGCACTGAGGCGAGAGAGACGTGCGCGAACGTTCATCTTTGTTTGATGACGAGCAGCTGATCAAACGGTATCGTTTAGACCAGGGGTCACCAACCTTTTTGAAACCAAGGGCTACTTCTTGGGTACTGATAAATGCGAAGGGCTACCAGTTTGATACACACTTAAATAAATTGCCAGAAATAGCCAATTTGCTCAATTTACCTTTAACTCTGTTATTATTAATAATTAATTATATTTATCTTTGTGGAAACACTGATCATCTTAATAATTTCTCACAATAAATATATATAGAAACAGATAAATATCAATATGCAACACTTTATTTTTATATTTTCTCTAAGTGCACATTTTTCAAATTGAACATTTTCAAATGATCACTTCTAAGACAGTCTTGTGAAATCACAATATCCCATTTTAACTAGCTAGCCACTAACATTTTTTAACAAATCATGAATTACTTTGCACCATGTTTGTACAAATAATAACTCATGTAAAATACAAAAGTAAACTCTCAAATTTTTAAATCATGTCACACTTTGAACTGGACACCAAATCTGTTATCTGTTTATTTGTCAGTTAGTGGGAAGCCTGGCATTGCATGCTGTTAACTAGTGTGTTGTACTCTGGTGTGTAACTTGACACTGCAACTCTGAGTGAGTCTTGCAGATGTGCATCAGTGAGGCGTGTTCTGTGTTTGTTCTTGATGAAGTTCATGTCAGAAAAGGCTGATTCACAAAGATAAGATTTTTCCTCATTGTTTGTGGAACCTTCTTAATCTTTTGGACATATTTTCACAGCAATCTGGCCTCAAGCTTAATTATGATAAATGTAAAATGTTAAGGATCGGAAATCTAAAGGGAACGTCCTTTCGAATGGAATGCAAAGTGTTTTGTTTATAAATTATATGCAATCTGTTGTGTTCCCTAATTTTTTTCTGTGTACATGAATGAAGGTGTGTGTTGCTGAGTCCGACTTGGACATTATCTGGACTGGGCCTGGTTTAAAAAACCCTTTAAAAAAATCTAATTTCATTGACAACCTGGTCTGTTGAAGATAAGGCCCTTTTTTAAAAAATAAAATGAAATAAGATAAATAAATAAAAACATTTTCTTGGATAAAAAAGAAAGTAAAACAATATAAAAATAATTACATAAAAAATAGTAATTAATGAAAATGTTAGTGGACCAGCAGCCTATACAATCATGTGTCCCTTGCAGATGTGTTGTCTATGTTGTGGTAACCAGAATATTGGTAGCAGAAAGAAATAACCCCTTTTGTGTGAGTGGGTGTGGATGAGTGTGCATGGGGGAGGTTGTTTGGGTTGATGCACTGATTGAAAGTGTATCTTGTGTTTTTTCTATGTAGATTTAATTTTTTTTTTTTTTTTAGAACAGGCCCGCGGGCGACTCATCTGGTCCTTACGGGCGACCTGGTGCCCGCGGGCACCGCGTTGGTGACCCCTGGTTTAGACAGAGCAGGTATTATTTTTGTCACAGATTTAATAATTTTCCTTTCCTTGTTGATTTCTGCATGTGGCTGCAGTGGACTAGTATATATAGAGCCACTCACACCAGTTTCAAATTAGTTGCCTAATTAATGAATTGGAAAGAAAATGTTATGAGTGTAGCGTATGTGTGTGGCACACACATACGCTAGGTTACAGCATGTGAGGTGAGTGACGTCAGTGAGTGTGTGGGCGAGAGAGAGAGGGAGCGGTATTGTGAGTGCGAGCGGGGACTAATTTGTTTTGTGTTGGATTGGCTGTGTGCAAGCAATCAATAAAGCAAGATTTGCAACTAATCGCCGGACTCATCATTCACTCTAAAGTCGTCCGCTGTGGAGACCCACTGTCGGGTAAAGTGAAGGGTGTTGCCCCGAGCATACATCCTGGAGAAGTGTCTCCCCTGCCTCTTTGATTACGGTCTGGGAGCAGGAAGCAGGAAAGGTGCAACAAAAAGGAAACATTTATTTTTGATTCATTGCCAATATTGTTTGTTTGTTTTGTATTATTTTGTAGTTTATTGTCAAAATATACACTCCCATTGTCCACTTAAATATTTCTAAGATATTTCTTTATTCTTAGACAAGGGATTCCCTTCCGTGATTGGTCATTTCTATGGACACAGAAATGACGTCACCTAAAATTGCGTTTACGGCACATAGTAATGTCGTAATTCAGCTCTGAGTGTGACACTTAAGATTCAGTCCTACACTTCGCTGAAAGTGTGAGTAAGACGCTTGATAACTAACTTTTAAGTGCAGCTTTCAGCGAAGAATTTATTTACTCTTAAGTCAACTCTTAGCAGACTTCTTAGGAGTAATTCTAAGAAGCTTGATAAGTACGACCCCAGATCTTTTAGAGGACAGTCCAACACCAACTATCTTACCAACCCATCCTTTTTTCAGATATTTTAAATGTTCTGTGCATGGAGGAAGAGGAGGAGGGACACACACACAGCTGTCAGCGCGCACAAAGTGATCAGTTAAGTTAAAGTTAAAGTACCAATGATTGTCACACACAATTGAAATTTGTCCTCTGCATTTGACGCATCCCCTTGTTCCACCCCCTGGGAGGTGAGGGCAGCAGTGAGCATCAGCGGTGTCCACGCCCGGGAATCATTTTTGGTGATTTAACCCCCATTTCCAACCCTTGATGCTGAGTGCCAAGCAGGGAGGTAATGGGTCCCATTTTTATAGTGTTTTGGTATGACTCGGCCAGGGTTTGAACTCACGACCTACCGATCTCAGTGCGGACACTCTAACCACAAGGCCACTGAGCAGGTGATACTCCCGCGCCAATCACTTGTTCATTTGGTTATGGTTTAAGTTTATTTCAAACATGTTATACAGATGGGCGACAATTGTACTCCAGTTTGATCAAATTTGGATGGATTTATTTAAAGAGCAAAATGCTAATTAAAGGGTAAAATATGTATTTTCACGTGTGGTACTTATTCTTTTAATAAAATGCGACTGAAATATGCACACTGTACAGCACTGTGAATATGTGCGTGTGTGTTCGTTATGTAGTCAAATTAAGTTCAAAACAAATTTAAGTGTATAGTTGCTATAATATTTTAACAGTCAGTAACACAGAGGTTGTGTTTTATTACTTTTTATCAGTGTCAATGAAAAAAATATTGATCCAATTCACATTTGTTTTTCATAGTAGATATGAGCTGGTTCTACATGGTCTGAAAACAGAACTTTACACCAAGGATTGACAATACAGTGTATCGATTTTGTGCCAATGGCCAGTCAACCATCTGTTTTCTGTACTATACATCACAGGGTCACCTTAATATTCAAATGTGGAATACAAAATGTAGTCATTGTCAGGTGACACCCCATTAAAGCTAACAGGGTTTTGCACTGATAAACCATCAGAGAACCAGAAGGTGTCCTGTCTCCGCTGGTAATTCGGCATTCAGACAGTTGAATGCGGGTCAGTGCCTGTGAAGGTTTGAGATAAAAAAAATAAATTGGACTGTCTTAGTGAAATGGGAATGTGGTGCCATTGTGTGTAAATGTCTTGACATCCCTCGTGGAAGCCATGTAACAACAGATGAAAGACGTTGTCGCCCCCATAGGTGACATGGTGTCTGCCAGCCTGACTTTGAGACATTGAGAAGATAGTCTGTGATGGGAAAACAAAACCTCCGTCATTCAAAGGCTGGGTTGCCTTTTATTTCATTTTGCTGTGTATCTACAGCATTACACTTTTTTTTCATAATGTAAAAAGTCACAGCTGAAGGGAATAGTTATAGAAGGGGGCCAGTTAACAACCCTCCTGACGTAGTATTCATGGTACACTAATTAATCATGTGCCTGTAAATTAGCTACAACGCTTAAAGACAAGTTAGTAGGGGTGCTCAAAAATCGATTCCCATACGGAAAAAAAATATTTTACCGGAATAACTGTTGTCTATGATTGACTTTCCTGACTGTCAATTACAGCTGTCTTGTACACGTACATCAATGTGCAACATTGTGTCATGTTTTTTAACCTTATGTAACAACATATTTACAGTATTCTGTACTATAGAGCGCACCGGTATATAACCCACACCCACTAAATTTTTAAAGACAATTTTTTTTCCCATATATTTACCACACCGGACTATAAGCCACATATATATATACATTGGGAAATGAGTTATTTACAAAGAAAGATTCTGTAAGACGGCAGTAAAACGGCAGATCAAACAAAACAGAAGTCGTCTGTCCACGAGCTGCGATAGCTAGCTCTCCAATCAGCTAAACAGACTCAATAACTCTATGGTGATGTCTTGGTGAGTTTATTGAGGAATGTGTGAAACTCAAACAACACAAAGAGAATGCCATTGTAAATTAATAATACTAACAAAGACATGTGTTAGCATTATTGCTAACGACCCTAGCTTCATTACATTACGATAGCACTACGAGTATGCCTGAAAACATTCCTATAGACATCACACATGGGATGGTTTAGAAAGTAAGAATAGTTTTAATTATATTGTAAAACTTCAAGCGATGCTTAGAGTGATGAATGAAGCTTCCATATGAGTAGAAACTCATTGGATGGCTCGAAAACGGAACAGCACTTTTACTTCTGATTGATAGATAACTCGTCCAAAAGATGGCGCCATTGCACAAACAATAACCCGACTACTCAGTATTTTTTTTTTTTTTTTTAACTATTTGCATTATGACCTTCAACAAAGAAAAATCCATAAATTAACCGCACCGTTTTACAACCAGCCAGGTTGAAAGCTTGGGAATTTACGCTGATTAAGTCTTGGTTTTATTTTTTTTTATTAATACCATTCTCCTCCATGTGCATGTGTTCTGATTTTAAATACAATGCACACATCATTGTACATGTAATTTATCACTATATTGATGCACAAATGGGTAGTAACTTCAATAGTATATATTCAGCTTAAATTGGGTGAAAACACACCCCAGAGTGACACCATTTCTCTATAGTTTGGGTAATATATACAGTAGATTAACCAATAATTACAGATTAGAATGCAAAAAAGTATATATTTACATATGTGTTATTGTCTCTCATAGAAATTGTGAATGATGGGCAAAATTCCCCCCAAAAAGTGCAGTTCACCTTTTGGATCCAATTTACATCCATACTGGCAATAGATTCGAAAGACATGAAGGAACATTATTTTGGTTCATTGTAGGTCCAGTAAGGGAAATAAATGCACAACAATGCAGGGACCAATTTAATATTTTTTGTTTTGCATAAAATATGCTAAAGCCAACAACACAATGTAGGTTAATATGATGCTATATACACTTCTTATTATATGTGATTTGGTTATGTTTTCTTATTATCAATAGTGCGTGTGTGTGTCTCTGTGTGTGTGCTTTCTTTTCTTTTTTCTTTTTTTTTTTGGTGTAAAGCACTTTGTGTTGTCACTTGCCTCGGTATGAAAAGTTTAACACAAACAAAGTTTGATTTGATGTAATAAAGTAAATTACTATAATATTGAATAATGCATTATTAATTAATAACGAAGTACTTGCTGCTAGTACACGGCTGGCTAAGAATGCTGCTGGATAGATGTTTTGGAGCAGAGCCTGCAATGGACTGCTTATAACGGATACTTTTGATCCGCGCCGATAAATTTCCGATTCAAGTTTTTTGGTTAATATGAGACGGACATCTGATATCAATATCGAATCGGAACACCTGTGTTGCTTTTATTCTGTCACGTGACTTCTTCCCGGGAGTGAAAAGTGGTGGTCACCAAGGAATGATGGCTGTTGTGCAGCAAGAAGCGTGAACTCTTGAGTACGCAAAGGGCCTAGATCAAAAAGCAGATATGAGCAAAACACCAATCTATGCATTGGACTAAATCCCTATACTTCATCAAAAAAGATTTTTCGAGTGATATCAAGGATTATCTGTTCCCAGACATATCGAACTATCTTGTGCTCTAGACGTCATTCTACTCGAAAAAACAGATGAAAACTTGGACAATCATGAAGGTCTACAACTTCTTTGTGTGTGCCTGGGTCAAGGAACTTGGTATCCAGACTCTCCTGGATAAATATGCATCGTTTTTGCTCGGGTAAGGTTGCATTTCATGTTTCATTTTTGCATATTCATTAACAAACAAAAATCACTGACTCATCATACTTGATTTTTGTCCTGTTGTCATATGTACTCTGACACTTTTGTGAACAAAATAAACAAGAGGGGAGATGTAAAAGTACCTTTCCTGACAAAGAATCAGTGACTCTGACTTTCTGGTTTTTGCTTGTCGAAAATTAAAATACAAATAATATCAAGATAATACTTCAATGGGAAATACTAAACAAGTAAATTATATGTAAAATATCCCGAGGGGGACAAGCGGTAGAAAATGGATGGATGGATCAGACAAACCTTTAACGAAGTGGTCACCGCAAACTTGTGCGTTCCCCTTTGTAATCTTGGTTTTTCTAAAATCATGCACTCTTCCGCCCTTCTTGACTTCCTCTCGAGGAACATTGAAAAAACGTTTATCCTTTTCTGCGATTTTAACTGTTCGTACAGCCAGAAACAACGCGACCATAGGGAATTTTTCTTTAAGAAAGGCGAAATGGCGCTTTGTATTCGTCGGGAACAGACGCTGCTTGACCACCACACATATTTAATGAGCCGGACGTAACGTCATGTAAATCCAAGCAATATAATACCATAATTGTGTTACTTTAGTACATTACTCAGTCTCAACTAGGGTTGTACGGTATACCGGTGCTAGTATAGTACAGCAATTCTAATTAATCATATTCGGTACTATACCGCCTCTAAAAAGTACCGGTTCGCCCCTTCCCTTTTTTTTCTAACGGGCATGACCGCGCATCGTCGTCAAGTTGTGACATTGCTGGTTTTACGAGCAGAGGAGCATGTTAGGCAGCACACAATCACTGAGTACTTACAAGCAGACAGTGTGTAGACAGAAAAGGGAGAAAGGACACATTTTGGCTTAAAAACTAACGATAAAGGTGAAGCTAAAACACTGTAACGCCCTCAGGAAGAGGTGCTTTAAGACATGGCTAGCTAGCTAGCAGCTAACATCCATCCACAGTCTGCAGTGTTTTAGCTTCTTGTAAATCACTAATCCTAGCCTCCATGGCGACAAATAAAGTACGTTTCTTACAAGTATCATCCCTGCAGGACTAGGTATAGCTAAACATGCTTCACTACACACTGTAGCTCACCAGCGTCACAATGTAAACAAATGCCATGGGTGGATCTACACCTGACATCCACTGTAATGATACCAAGTACAGTAGCTATCTAGTCGATATTACTATGATTACATCAATATTTTTTACCTTTACAAAATCATTTTTTAAATTTGTTTTTATTTATATTATGTTTATAAACTCAGGAAATATGTCCCTGGACACATGAGGACTTTAATTGTGACTATTGTATGATCATGTAACGACTTGGTATCGGATCGATACCCAAATTTGTGGTATCATCCAAAACTAATGTAAAGTATCCAAACAACAGAAGAATAAGTGATTACATTTTAACAGAAGTGTAGATAGAACATGTTGAAACAGAAAGTAAGCAGGTATTAACAGTAAATGAACAAGTAGATCAATAAATCATTTTCTACCACTTGTCCTTAATATTGTGTCAGTGTGGAAAATGACACAATATGTTACTGCATACGTCAGCAGCTATATTAGGAGCCTTTGTTTGGGGTGCCGGTACCAAAATATTGGTATCGGCACAACCATAGTCTCAACACTGGTGTCCATATCATACTTTGCAATACAATGAGCCCTGGACTCTCATTGTTTTCTAGGTCCATCGATCTTGTGCTCTTTAGAGCTTTTATTTAAGACAAGAAAAAATAGCTTATAAGTTCACAGATGGCGGAATAAAATAATGCACAATGGTCACCACTTATCACCTACATAAAGCTTTTAAGGGAAAGGACAGCTATTTATGTTTACCATGCAGTCAGTGGCACCACACTGATTAGACAACATCCAGTCTCTAACACTCGTCAGTGTCTGGCAATAACCGAGATTGATAGCGTAAGTTAGAGCAGTCATTTGGGCCCTGATCTATCGCACCGTGTCTCTGAGGATAAAGCCATACCGCCTACTCTTACAGAGAATGCTCACAGTAATCACTGTAAGAGATGTATTTATAAAGTGTCCTGCTCAGCAACCCCTTCTCTGGTGCACTAAATCTGGGGGCGAACTAAAACGGGAAAATGTCACAACCCAAGGACACGGCAAGGATCTCGGCCCTGCCACCGCCTGCAGGTAATTGGGGTGTGAGTATGTCAAGGAAAGCCCACGCCTTCTAGTATTCTTTTTTAGTGTAAGATGCAAAAAAGAGACTGGAAGCACATATTGGCAAACTATTGCATTCGACGCAGAATCACAATATAGCAATTAGACCAGGGGTACCCACACTTTTTCTGCAGGCAAGCTACTTTTCAATTGACCAAGTCGAGGGGATCTACCTCATTCATATAAAAAAATCATATTTATTTATTTATGAAAGAGACTATTTGTTAACAAGTTAAAGGTGCTTAATGATAATACAAGCAAGTTTAACACATTTCGATTAATTTATTTCACGAAGACAATAATTTAAGTTGGTGTATTACCTGATTCTGATGACTTGCATTGATTGGAATCAGACAGTAAATGATAAATGGGTTATACTTGTATAGCGCTTTTCTACCTTCAAGGTACTCAAAGCGCTTTGACAGTATTTCCACATTCACCCATTCACACACACATTCACACACTGATGGCGGGAGCTGCCATGCAAGGCGCTAACCAGCAGCCATCAGGAGCAAGGGTGAAGTGTCTTGCCCAAAGACACAATGGACGTGACTAGGATGGTAGAAGGTGGGGATTGAACCCCAGTAACCAGCAACGCCACGCCGTCCCTAGTGATGATAACGTCCACATTTTCAAATGGAGGAGAACAAAAAGTCCTCTTTTCTGTCCAATACAACATGAAAGTGGTTGGTTTTTGGCATCTTATTTGTCCAGCTTCAATACTCCTTGTTACACACTTTACAAGAAATACATTGGCGGCAAACTCTGTAGCTTGCTAGCTTGTGCATGCCAGCTTTCTGAGACTCTTATTGTGTTAGCAGGCAGGATGAAGCAGTGCTTTTATTGTGAAGATAGGAAATTTTGGCGGTTTTTAGAGTTTTGACGGAGTCTGTTGAAATAAAAAGTGTTTCTCACCTTCCTGTCAGTCATCGGCCACTCCCTCCCCTCTGTTGCAAGTTTTGTTGATTCTATGTAACTTGTTTATATGTGCTTTGTTTTGTTTTTTCCTTGGCCTCAGTCTGGACTCCCTCCCTGGATTCCGGCTCTTTGACTGAATATGTTTTTACTTCCCCCCTCTCCCCAACATTTACCTGTTTCTCACCTTTTTTTTTGTAAGGGACGCCAGAAGTTGGCAGACCGTGTGGCGTCGCGCGGGTCTCGCTTCCTGTTGGGTGGGGTCCGTGCCCGTGTGGCCCGACCTTGCGCTGTGGGGTCTCTGTTGGCGACTTGATGTGGTGGCGGCGCGGTGCCCGTGTCTGGTCTGGATACTGTGTCTCGGTTGTTTGGGCGGTGGTGTGTTTGTGCGGGTTTGGGTTGGGGTGGTGGGGTCTTTTGGTGGGGGGGGGGGGGGGGGGTGTTGGTGTCTCTTGTTGGCGTTTGGGCTTGCTGGCGGGCTGGCGCTGGCTGGTATCTGTGATCTTGTTGGCGTGTGGTTGCCGGTCGCGTTTTTTTTTTTGATCGCTTTGATTTGATTGGGTGGT
Organism: Entelurus aequoreus; assembly: GCF_033978785.1. Classification (NCBI taxonomy): domain Eukaryota; kingdom Metazoa; phylum Chordata; class Actinopteri; order Syngnathiformes; family Syngnathidae; genus Entelurus; species Entelurus aequoreus. The sequence goes on from NC_084736.1 coordinate 50,558,932, forward strand.
GCTGGCTGTCTGGGGGTGTTGTGGCTGCTGTTTCTGCTGCCGTTTGTTTGTGGTGTGGGCGCCCGTGGCTGCTGGGTCTGGTGCAGGGGGGTGGCTGATGTTGTGACTGGTGGCAGCGTGCGCGCGTGGTGGTTGTCGGGGCTGACAAACTGTGTATATGTATGTGTGTGTGTGTATGTATGTATGTATGTATGTATGTATGTATGTATGTATGTATGTATATATATGTGTATGTGTATGCATGTGTATGTGTACATGTGTATGTTTATGTGTATGTGTATATATATATGTATGTATATTTCTGGGGGTACGTTCTGGGCCTGCCTGTCGGGTGGGGGTTGGCGCCTCAGGCTACTGCATCCGGACTGCGTGTCTGGAGCTCCTGGGTCCCGCCGTCCATCCCTTCCGGGTGCCCGTCTTGGTTGGGGCCTGCTGGGTCTGGTCCCTGCGTCTACTGTGGTGGCTTGGTGCTGCAGGGTATTCCGAGGTGCTGCGAGTCGGCCAGTTGTTGGGGTAGCGACCTTGTGTGTCAGCATGTCTGTGATCTTCTTTTAATTCTTTTTTTTTAATTTTTTAATTTTTATTTTTTTTATTTTTTATAAATAGATTTAATTATTTATTTATTTTTTTCCTTTTTTTTTAAAAATATATTTTATTAATATTATTATTATTATTATGTATTTATTTATTTTATTTACTTATTCCCCTACCTCAGGGGGGGGACTCGGCGGGGCGGTTGCTGGTTGTTCCATCTCCATAGTTGGGGTCCCTGCGGGTGGGGTGGGTGGTTCCTGTGGCCCCGTGCTGTGTGGTCCTGTGGCGGCCGGCTTGGGTGGGGTGGCCGTGGGCTGGCCTCGCCGCGCTCTCCGGGGGGGGGGGGGGGCCTCGTGGGGGCCCTGTTGCCGGTGGGGCGGGGGCGGTCTTCCCGTCCGGTTGCGGGGGGTCTCCGGGCCCCTCGGGCGGGGCGTCCCGCCTTTCTGTCCGTGTGGGGTGTGGTCTCTCGCTGGCTTGGGGTCTGGCTGCCCCCTGTTTTTCTCGTGCCTTGTCCTCTGCCGGGTGCGTCCGTCTGCGGCCTGCTGCTGGCCCTTGTGGGCGGCACGGTGGGCCAGGATCTGGGGTTCCTGTCGCTGTCCGGCTTGGCTGCGTGGGGGCGGTGGCCCCTGGTTCCCTGGCACCACAGCTACTGTTTGTGGGATGGGTTCTCGGGGAGGCTGGGGCCGTACTCTGGCTCCCGCACACACTGGGAGTCAAATGTATTGTACATGCAAATTCACATATACTCCCACACATACATACAGACATACATAGGTACCTATGCTCCCACATACATATACAAATAAATACAGTACATATTTACACACTCAAAGTTCGTACATCCACACGCACATTCATTATACAAACATACTGTATACACATACTGTACATATACATTCACTGTAAAAACATACATATACACATACTGTACATATACACTCACTGTACAAACACACACATACACATACTACACATACATTCACTGTACAAACACACACATACATATACTGTACATATACATTCACTGTACAAACACACATATACACATACTGTACATATACATTCACTGTTCAAACACACATATACACATACTGTACATATACATTCGCTGTACACACATATACACATACTGTACATATACATTCACTGTACAAGCACCCATACACATACTGTACATATACAAGTACATATGCACACATACACTCATGCACATAATCACGTTTCATCAAACATATATTAACGTTGTTGCCCTAGGGTAAACTGGGTATAACACATGGCACACTGACAAAGCTTAACCTATTGTTACTATAACAATCTACAAGGTTAATGTAGGTTGCTTCTCTTTCTTCCCCTCCATTTTTCTGCATTCTTTCGTATCTCAAGTTATCATTACGTATATGTATTGTTGCATTTGAACAATTGTATTGTTGATAATAAAGGTAAAGTACTGGTATTGTTTATTATCAATAGCACTATTTCTATTGGTATTCATATTGCTCCATTTTTAGTGTAATAATGCTCATTGTCATTTCTGTATTTTTTTTTAAATTTTCGCTAACTGCTTATTTGCTATTACTTTTACCATCATATTTGTACATGTTGTATTTGCTGATGTTGCTCTGTTGTTGTTGTTGTTGTTGTTGTTGTGTTTGCTGTTGTTGTTTTTGTCTCTCTGTCTAATCCCCCTCTTGTCCCCACAATTCCCCCCTCTGTCTTCCTTTTTCTGTCTTTCTATCCCCTCCTGCTCCGGCCCGGCTGCACCAAATGATAATATAAATACATTTAATAAAGTCAAAATACAAGTATGGCAACAAGAGAAGTATCCTACACTTCTCTTTTGTAAAGTAAATCTGAACAGCCAATATGGGCATCTACATCTGCTATATGATTTGCCCGAGAAGCTGGGCAGGGCATTATAAAAAAAAAAAAAAAAAAAGAAGTTGGCAGACCCCTCAGTGATCCCTTTTCTGTCTACCTGTAATGTTTGTCTGATCTTGAACGGAATTATGCTGAAAATCACAATTTCCCTTTGGAGATTAATAAAGTACTTCTGATTCTGATTCTGATTTTTTTCTTAATAATGAGCTGGCAGCAGCCAGCGTCATCTCACAAGACCCTCGGGTGCCGTGAATGTCAATCAAGTGACGAAAGTGACGTAATGGTGAAGATTGATGATCGCTAATTTATTAGTTTTATTTTTTTAATGCCTGGCTTCTGATCGACTGACACACCCTCGCAATCGACCGGTAGCTCGCGATCGACGTAATGGGCACCCCTGAATTAGACCGTAATGACCCAAATATAAGAGTGTAATTTTTTCTCCAACTTAACATGAAGTAATTGTTGCTTAAAATGTATATCGCAAGTTCTTTTCATATAGGAGATATAATGATATATATTTTATATAGATATATTAATATATCTCCTATATGTAACCCGTGTCTTGGCATTGTCTTGCTGAAATAAGCAGGGGCGTCCATGGTAACGTTGCTTGGATATACATATACATATACATATGTTGCTCCAAAACCTGTACCTTTCAGCATTAATGGCGCCTTCACAGATGTGTAAGTTACCCATGTCTTGGGCACTAATACACCCCCATACCATCACAGATGCTGGCTTTTCAACTTTGCGCCTATAACAATAAGGATGGTTCTTTTCCTCTTTGGTCCGGAGGACACGACGTCCACAGTTTCCAAAAACAATTTGAAATGTGGACTCGTCAGACCACAGAACACTTTTCTACTTTGTATCAGTCCATCTTAGATGAGGTCAGGCCCAGCGAAGCAGACGGCGTTTCTGGGTGTTGTTGATAAACGGTTTTCGCCTTGCACAGGAGAGTTTTAACTTGCACTTACAGATGTAGCGACCAACTGTAGTTACTGACAGTGGGTTTCTGAAGTGTTCCTCAGCCCATGTGGTGATATCCTTTATACATTGATGTCGCTTTTTGATGCAGTACAGCCTGAGGGATCGAAGGTTACAGGCTTAGCTGCTTATGTGCAGTGATTTCTCCAGATTCTCTGAACCCTTTGATGATATTACGGACCGTAGATGGTGAAATGTCTAAATTCCTTGCAATAGCTGGTTGAGAAAGGTTTTTCTTAAACTGTTCAACAATTTGCTCACACATTTGTTGACAAAGTGGTGACCCTCGCCACATCCTTGTTTGTGAATGACTGAGCATTTCATGGAATCTACTTTTATACCCAATCATGGCACCCACCTGTTCCCAATTTGCCTGTTCACCTGTGGGATGTTCCAAATAAGTGTTTGATGAGCATTCCTCAACTTTATCAATATTTATTACCACCTTTCCTAACTTCTTTGTGACGTGTTGTTGGCATCAAATTCTAAAGTTAATGATTATTTGCACCAAAAAAAATCAGTTTGAACATCAAATATGTTGTCTTTGTAGCATATTCAACTGAATATGGGTTGAAAATGATTTGTAAACCATTGTATTCCGTTTATATTTACATCTAACACAATTTCCCAACTCATGGAAACAGGGTTTGTAACATATTTATTTATTTTCACCACTGTAACATTACACACTATTTGAACAGTAACACTGTGTTTGAATATAGGCAATAAAAACACTGTAGTTTAATCAAGTGATTCTTTGGCGAACCACTCGATGGAGCCAGCGGTCCACTGGTGGTAAACATACCACACTTTGAAAATCCCTGGCCTAGAGGATAATACTAAAGGCTACTAAAGACTCTGTTATGCGTTACTGCGTTCAGAAGCATAAATAGATCACGGCTCTGTCCGTACTGTGTGCGTAATGACTATAGACTACATTACATTCTGTGACGATCTGTCACTTCACTTCTGGTTGTATTTCCTGGTTGGTGTTTGTTTCCTGCCGGCGCTCTTATTTGTGTTGCCCTTCCTGCATCTCTACCTGTGTGCTCGTTTCCCTCACCTGTCCCTGATTGGCAGCCTGGCACACCTGGTTGCAATTGCCAATCAGGCTGCTATTTATTCCTGCCTCGCCTGTTTGTCAGAGTTCGAGGACGAACTATGTTAGGGACCTTTTGCTGGATGCATGACTTCTTCTCCTTGTTAAAGTATGATAAAGACTCTTACCTGCATGTAGTTCTCCTTGTTCCTGCATCTTGGGATCACAACTACCGCAGCCATGCGAGTTCCTCACACATTCTCTTCATGAAGTGTTTTGCTGCACATTACTGGAAATTGGAGAGCAACTATTAATATCTGAGAGACGTGATTACAGGGCATCCGGAAAGCATTCACAGTGCTTCACTTTTTGTACATTTTGTTACGTTACAGCCTTATTCTAAAATGGAATAAATTCATTTGTGTCCTCAAATTCTACAGACAATACTCCATAATGACAATGTGATACGTTTTTTTAATTTTTTTTATAATAAATATCTACAAAAATCACACGTACATAATAAGTATTCACAGCCTTTGTTCAATACTTTGTTGAAGCACCTTTGGCAGCAATTCCAGCCTCAAGTCTTTTGAATACAATGCCACAAACATGGAAGACCTGTCTTTGAGCAGTTTTGGCCATTCCTCTTTGCAGCAATTTCAAGCTCCATCAGTTTGGATGGAAGTGTCGGCGTCATTTTCAGATCTCTCCACAGATGTTCAATCCGATTCAAGTCTGGGCTCTGGCTGGGCCACTCCAGGACAGTTGTGCTGAAGCCATTCCATCTGTTGTAAGCTGCGTGCTTAGGGTCGCTGTCCTGCTGACTAGTCTCCCAGTTCCTGCTGCTGAAAAGCATCCCCACAGCATGATGCTGCCACCACCATTCTTCACTGTAGAGATGGTATCGGTCTGGTGATGAGCCGTGCTTGGTTTCCTCCAAACATGACGCCTGGCATTCACGCCAAAGACTTCAATATTTGTCTCGTTAGACCAGAGAATTTTGTTTCTCATGGTCTTGAGAGTCTTTCAGGTACATTTTGGCAAACGTTTACAAAGGAATGCTTCCGTCTGGCCACTCTACCATACAAGCCTGATTGATGGATTGCTGCTGAGATGGTTGCCCTTCTGGAAGGTTCTCCTCTCTCCACAGAGGAATGCTGACAGAGCGACAATCTGGTTCTTAGACACCTCCCTGACTACGGCCTTTCTTCTCCGATCGCTCCGTTTAGATGGCCGGCCAACTCTAGGAAGAGTCCTGGTGGTTCCAAACTTCTTCTATTTATGGATGATGCGGCCCCTGTGCTCATTGGGACCTTCAAGACAGCAGATATTTGTCTGTACTCTTCCCAGATTTGTCTCAGAGGTCTACAGACACTTCCTTCAATTTCATTCTTGGTATATGCCTGCCATACACTGCCAAGTGTGGGACCTTAAATATAGACAGGTGTGTGCCTTTCGAAATCCTAACTAACTGAATCTACCAGAGGTGGACTCCAGTTAAGTTGTAGGAAAATCTCAAGGATGATCAGTTAAAACAGAATGCACCTGATCTCACTTTTGAGCTTCATGGCAAAGGCTGTGAATACTCATTTATGTACATGTGATTTCTTAGTCCTGTTTTTGTAATACATTTTGAAAAAAAAAAAAGTCCATATGGGGTATTGTGTGGAGAATTGTGAGGACAATAATGCATTTATTCCACTTTGGAATAAAGCTGTAACATAACAAAATGTAGAAAGAGTGAAGCGCTGTCAAAACTTTCCAGATGCACTGTACATTTCCCCCAAAACTTCTCTGCCTTCTCCTTCTTTGTTTGTTTAGTTCGTCAATTAGTTACACCCTCTGCTGGTTGCTTTCATTAATGTAATATTTTATGCCTCTAACGCATGCGTGTCAAACTCTGGCCCACGGGCCAAAATTGGCCCGCCGTGTAATTTTACTTGGCCCTTGAGGCGATATCAAATTAACACTAGAGCTGACCCGCGATTATATACAGCGGCGGTGCCGCGGTAACAATGCATTCACCGCTAATTCTCATACTTGCCAACCCTCCCGGGAGACTCACAAACTTCAGTGCCCCTCCCAAAAATCGTCACGTCCGCTTTTCATCCAGTCCAACGAGTGCTGGCCCAGTCACATAATATGTGCGCCTTTTGCACGCACACACAAGTGAATGCAACGCATACTTGATCAATAGCGAAACAGGTTACACTGAGGGTGATCGTATAAACAACTTTAACACTGTTAGAAATATACGCCAAACTGTGAATCCACACCAAACAAGAATGACAAACACATTTTGGTAGAACATCCGCACCGTAACACAACATAAACACAACAGTACAAATACCCAGAATCCTTTGCAGCACTAACTCTTCCGGGACGCTACAAGGTGTGGGGGGAGGGGGGGAGGGGAGTTGGTGGTAGCGGGGGTGTATATTGCAGCCCGGAAGAGTTAGGGCTGCATGGTGTTCTGGGTATTTGTTCTGTTGTGTTGTGTTGTGTTAAATTGTTCAACCTTGGCCCGCGGCTTTGTTCAGTTTTAAATTTTGGCCCACTCTGTATTTGAAATTGACACCCCTGCTCTAATGCTTCCAGGCCCAGCAGCTCCTCTTTACAATTTACCTTAAATGTTTCCCTGTCTTAATGTCCATTATTGATCATATTTATTCTGAAGCACTTTCTTTGATTTGCTTGGTAGATTGCAATGTTCAAGCAGCAAATAAGAAAAAGGTATTGATTGAGCCTGGTGACAAAATCTATATGGAATATGTCGAGGTATTAAAAGTAAGGCATGCCAGGGCAAATAAAATAAATGACATACTGCGGCGTAAAAAGATAAGACTTTGGATACAGACGCTAACTAGCTTTGTGGTTGAGGTGTGCACGGTACATATTTTCACGCAGTGTTAAATTATAGGCTTGCCCTGGAATTAAACGCTTAAGTTGAAATTGCAGTAACCAATCAAAGAAAGATGATCAAACCCAATTCCACTGGGGAATGTGTCGTAGATGTTAAGTTAAAAGTTAAAAAGTTAAAGTACCAATGATTGTCACACACACTAAGTGGTGAAATTTGTCCTCTGCATTTGACCCATTCCCTTGTTCACCCCCTGGGGGGTGAGGGGAGCAGTGGTGCCGCGCCCGGGAATCATTTTGGTGATTTAACCCCCAATTCCAACCCTTGATGCTGAGTGCCAAGCAGGGAGGTAATGGGTCCCATTTTTTTATAGTCTTTGGTATGACTCGGCCGGGGTTTGAACTCACAACCTACCGATCTCAGGGCGGACACTCTAACCACTAGGCCACTGAGTAGGTTAGATGTATGTTCTCTCTTAACTAATTAGACTTTTAGATTATAATGCTGTATGGCTGATTATTCTTAACTAGGGTTGTGCCGATAACAATATTTGGGTACCAAAATGTATTTCGATACTTTGATACTTTTGTAAATAAAGGGGACCATAAAAAAATTGCATTTTTTTTCTTTATTTTAACAAAAAATCTTAGTGTACATTAAACATGTTTCTTATTGCAATTTTGTTCTTCAATAAAATAGTGAACATACGAGAAAACTTTTATTATAGTAGTAAGTAAGCAAACAAAGGCTCCTAATTTAGCTGCTGACATATGCAGTAACATATTGTGTCATATCATTCTATTATTTTGTCAAAATTATTAAGGACAAGTGGTAGAAAATAAATGATTAATCTACTTGTTCATTTACTGTTAATATCTGCTTACTTTCTCTTTTAACATGTTCTATCTACACTTCTGTTAAAATGTAATAATCACTTATTCTTCTGTTGTTTGATACTTTACATTAGTTTTGGATGGGACCCTGCGGAAGACGTCGGTGGCGAGGGAGAGGCCTGGCTAGCAGCTAGCAGCAGCTAGCAGAAGCAAGACCACCTCGCGACGACGGGACCGGTAGGTGACGGCGGCGGCGAGTGACGGCAGCGGGGCGGCGAGGTAGAGGCCCGGCTAGCAGCCAGCAGCAGTGGGACCACCACCCCACCATCTCACGGCGGCGAGATCGACAGCTTTCTTGCGGCGGCGTGAGATAGCAGCAGAGCGGCGAGGGAGAGGCCCGGCTAGCAGAAGCGGGACCACCTCGCGACGACGGGACCGGCAGGTGACGGCGGCGGCGAGTGACGGCAGCGGGGCGGCGAGGGAGAGGCCCGGCTAGCAGCCAGCAGCAGTGGGACCACCACCTCACGGCGGCGAGAGCGACAGCTTTCGCGCGGCGGCGTGTGACAGCAGCAGAGCGGCAAGGGAGAGGCCCGGCTAGCGGCTAGCAGCAGCTAGCAGAAGCGGGACCACCTCGCGACGACGGGACCGGGGACAGCCTTGGCTGAAGGCGGTAAACACCCGCGACAGCCAAAATCAACATGGGGCCAAAGAAGGTGCTCTCTCCTGATGAAGGTGAGGAGATAAGGAGATCACTTGAATTTTTAACAGCAGAGGTATCAGCCATTAAGCAGTACCAACAGACAATTATGCAGCTGGTGGAGGAGGTAAAAATTCTACGAGTCGAGAATGATGCAAAAACTTTACAAATAGAACAGTTAACAGACCGAGTGGATGAACTGGAACAATACACAAGAATAAATGACGTTATTTTGACCGGGCTTAATATTAAGCCCCTTTCATATGCTCGGGCGGTGACCGCCAATGGTGGAGAAGAGCCCGGGAATTTGGACATCTCCACAGAGAGTCAAGTGGCAACATTCATGGAGTCAAAAGGCATATTCATGGACATGGCAAATGTGGAAGCTTGCCACCCACTCCATAAGAAGAAAGATAATTCGGCACCAGTAATAATAATGAGATTTGTCAATAGGAAACATAAAACCGCATTACTAAAACAAGGTAGGAAGTTGAAAGGAACAGACGTGTACATAAATGAACATTTAACAAAGAAAAACGCAGACATAGCCAGAAAAGCACGTAGCTTAAGAAAACAAGGAAAAATACAACAAACATGGACAGCAAACTGTAAAATATTTATTAAACTAAATGGAACACCAGAGGAAGCAAGAGTAATAGTCATAAGGAAAATAGCAGAGCTGGATAAATATCAATAACGATAAAAAAATTAAACACAACCATGACACAAACAAACAATAATCAATCAAACAGAGAATTTATAACCTTTTCCAGCACCGACTATAACAGGACGGAATTGGACAGTGCTATAGATCCAGACATACATTTTTTTTCTCACATGGACAATAATTGTTTATATTATACAGAAGTACAGTACAACACCAACATTAATTCCAATAACAAACTGTCAATTATTCATATTAACTGCAGAAGCTTGTATGCCAATTTTAACAATATGAAATTATTTTTGGAACACTTTAAAGAACCTTTCAAAATTATCGCTGTATCAGAGACATGGATGGATCCAAAAAAAGGAATGGACTTTGGACTAGAAGGATATGAACTCAATTATATTAATAGAGTAAATAAGAATGGAGGCGGAGTTGCTGTATATGTGATGAAGGACTTCCATTACAAGGTGGTAAAAAACATGTCACTGGCTATTGACAATGTTTTAGAGTGTATAACCATTGAGATATGTCATGAAAGAAATAGAAATGTATTGATCAGTTGTATAGGGCACCCAACTCAAGTATTGAAGGATTTGAAGACTGGATTAAGGGAACTTTCAATGGAATCAGTCAAAAAGTACTCTTTTTATGTGGAGACTTCAACATTGATCTCTTGAACCCCAACAAGCAAAAGTCCATTAATGATTTCACAGATACGATGTATAGTATGAGTTTGTATCCCCAAATCACAAGGCCAACCAGAATTGCAAGTCACAGTGCTACACTTATTGACAATATCTTCACTAATGTCTTTGATAATAATACAACAAGTGGACTGTTAACAACGGACATCAGCGACCATCTGCCAGTCTTTACTATTTATGATGGGAACTACAAGAAGAAGAACATTGACAAGAAGACATTTCAAAGACTATGCACAGAGGAAGGACAGATTTTCTTCAAGAAGGATCTGAGGAAACAAAGTTGGGACAATGTATACAATGAAGATAAGTAAAGGATGCATATGGGAATTTTGTCAACACCTTTCTAACACTCTATGATAAACATTGCCCATGGAAAGAACGTAGTAAGAAGCAAAAGAAAAACAACCAACCGTGGATGACAAAAGGACTGAAAAATGCTTGTCACAAAAAAAACACATTGTATCGAATATTTTGAATTGAATTGAAGTATTTATTTCAAACCTGCACAGTACAACAAAACTTTTTTTTTTTTTTTTTTACATTTTGGCAGAGACATTTATGCAAGGCTTGAAAAGGGGTTGGATGAAGCAGATGCTTATAATATCCCAACTCCTCTCACTCATTCCACATTTAACATAAACAATATAATACAAGAACAATACTATACAAACAAAAACAAGAAAAGCTCCTGTACACTAACAATACAATAGTACCACTGTTACTTTGATACAAGACAAGACGAGACAAAACAAACACACACACACACACACCCACACACACACACACACACACACACACACACACACACACACACACACACACACACACAAACACATACACACAACACACACACACACACGCACACACACACACATACATAGGCCCAAACACTCTCTGACCATACCTCTCTCCCCCATCGCTCTGTGCTGAGGGCATCACTCTCTATATTTATAACACAAAGATCTATAGAGGCAGAAAATAAGTATAAGAAATATAAAAACAAGCTAATTGGTATACTACGAACATGTAAGAAGGAATACTACAGTCAATTATTAAACAAGAACAAAAACAACATGAGAGCAACATGGGGCATCCTAAATAGCATCATTAAAAATGGTGCTAAGAAAGATTACCCCCATTACTTTCTAGATGGACATACAAAAAATGACAATATGAACCAAATAGCTGAACGTTTCAATGATTATTTTGTTAATATCGGAACAAATCTGGATCAAAGAATTCCAAATGCAGATGATGGGTCAGTTGAGGACTTGAGTGAGCTCATAGACAGAAATCCCAATTCCATGTTTCTTAAAAGTGTAACAAAAGAAGAAATAATCAAAATTGTAAAAAATTGTAAATACAAGACTTCAACTGACTGTCATGGAATAGATATGGTAACGATAAAAAAGGTTATAGAAGACATTTCAGAACCTCTGACATATATCACCAATGTATCATTTTTAACCGGAAAATTCCCAGACAAAATGAAAATTGCAAAAGTCGTACCAATCTATAAGAATGGAGACGTACACCAGTTTACTAACTACAGACCAATTTCATTACTTCCACAATTCTCCAAAATCATGGAAAAATTATTCAATAGTCGATTAGATTTATTTATTAACAAAAGTGGGACGGTCGTGGAGAACCAATATGGATTTCGAGCAAATATCTCAACATCAATACCATTAATTAAAATAACAGAGGAAATTACCAATGCAATAGATGGTAAAGAATGTGCGGCAGCAGTATTCATGGACTTAACAAAAGCATTTGATACAATTAATCATGATATTTTAATACAAAAATTAGAACGATATGGCATCAGAGGTTTGGTATTGAACTGGGTAAGAAGCTATTTAACCAACAGGAAGCAATATGTGAAGATGGGTGAAAATATGTCAACACGGCTAGATATATCCTGTGGTGTGCCGCAGGGATCAATACTGGGACCAAAATTGTTTAATCTTCATATAAACGACATTTGTAAAGTTACAAAGGACTTAAAGTTAGTTTTATTTGCAGATGATACAACTGCTTTCTGTTCAGGAGAGAACACACAGAAGATAATACACATAATAACAGAAGAAATTAACAAATTAAAAAGATGGTTTGACAAAAGCAGACTATCTTTGAATCTCAGTAAAACTAAAATAATGCTATTTGGTAATAGTAGGAAAGAGCATCATACGCAAATACAAATAGACGGAGTAGACATCGAAAGGGTAAAAGAAACCAGATTTTTGGGAGTATTAATAGATGATAAAATGAACTGGAAATCTCATATACAAAACATACAACATAAAGTAGCAAAAAACATTTCAATAATGAATAAAACAAAACACGTCCTGGGCCAAAAATCACTTCATATTCTCTACTGCTCACTAGTGTTACCATATCTGAGTTATTGTGCAGAAATATGGGGAAATAACTACAAATGTGCGCTACATTCGTTAACCATGTTACAAAAAAGATCAGTTAGAATAATATATAATGTTGGATATAGAGAACATACAAACCCTTTATTTATTAAGTCAAAAATATTAAAGTTTGGTGATTTGGTAAAATCGCAAACAGCTAAAATGATGTACAAAGCAAACTATAACCTGCTACCAAAGAATGTACAACATTTCTTCTCAACTAAAGAGGAGAAATATAACCTCAGAGGAAAAAATAATTTAAAACATTTATATGCACGTACAATACTTAAAACTTTTAGCATAACAGTATGTGGAATTAAATTATGGAATGGATTAAGTAAAGAAGTTAAAAATTGTACTGACATGATCCAGTTTAAGAGGTTGTTTAAATTAATAGTGCTTACAAAGTACAAAGAAGAAGAATTATGAGAAATACTTCCAACCTTATTGAATATATTCTTCATCTCAGTATGTTAATAATGACTGAATTAATTAATTACATATTACAAACTGTTGTATATACTAATTCATAGATGTTATTTTATTATATAAAAAGGTCAGTAAATTATTTTATATAATTGTAAATGCTTTGAAGTGGGAAAGGGGTAGGATTAAATAAGCTTTGCTTCTTCCTACTCCTTTTCGGGCATGATGTAAATGAAATGATATGAAATTGTGTGATGTATAATGATGTAAATGTGTTCATGTTCGAAATAAACTAAAAAAAAGAAAGAAAGAAATGATACCACAAATTTGGGTATCAATCAGATACCAAGTCATACATTGGTCATATTAAAGTCCTTATGTGTCCAGGGACATATTTCCTGAGTTTAACAACATAATATACATGCCAAAAAATATCAACGTAATCATAGTAGTATCGACTAGATACGCTCCTGTACTTGGTATCATTACAGTGGATGTTAGGTGTAGATCCACCAATGGCGTTTGTTTACATTTTAACGCCGGTGAGCTACGGTGTGTAGTGAAGCATGTTTAGCTATTCCTCGTCCTGCAGTGATGATACTTGTAAGAAACGTACTTTATTTTTCGCCATGGAGGCGAGGATTATTGATTTAGAAGTAGCTAAGACACTGCCGACTGTGGATGGGCGTTAGCTGCTAGCTAGCTAGCCATGTCTTAAAGCACCTCTTCCTGAGGGCGTTTCAGTGATATAGCTTCACTTTTATCGTTAGTTTTTAAGCCAAAATGCGTCCATTCTCCCTTTTCTGTCTACACACTGTGTCTGCTTGTAAGTACTCCGTGATTGTGCCCTGCCGAACATGCTCCTCTGCTCGTGAAACCAGCAATGCCACGACGCGATGACGTTTACCTTGTATGCTTGTAGGACATCAAACAGTAGATTCTTCACAATGTCAATTTTTATTGCTACACGCTTTGTCACTTGAAAAAAACTATAATTATTATTATTACTACTGTAATGTGTAAACGAGAGCAATAATCTACCAAGTAAATCATAACTACCCACTGTAGACATTAGGTTTGTAGTAAGTATTGATACCAACACGCAACATTTACATTACATACAGTTTTTTTTCCAAATCGAGCCGCATCAATTCTCGTCAACGCTGAAAAATAGCCAGTTTTTCTCCTTTGCATTACCTGTTTCATGGAAACCTGTCACAAGTGCGGATTTTGTGCTCCCATTTCTCAATCGTTTAAAAACATATTGTAACGGAAGTGTAACCGTATGTAACGTAACCTGCATTGTGCGCTTCAGAAAGCATTTGCTTTGCCAGAAAAAAGATCTGTGTTGCCATTTTATCGACATACGTGTTACAGCTCTCACAGGCGTGTGAGTTAGAGCTGTGTTCAAGTGTTCATTGTCTAACACCTGGAAAACACACTTTAAGGAAAGTGAAGACACAAACTATCGTTGAAGCTTCCCAAATGTCCTCTTTTTATTACACATTGTATATTTCCAATAATACACAATAAAAATACAATGATTATTCTCTAAATTCAATATTACATTCTCAAAACATATCTTCTCCATAGCACAATAGCTATTATAGTGGCATGTACTATTGTTAAAGTACCACTGATAGTCACACAAACTAGGTGTGGTGAAATTAGTCTCTGCATTTGACCCATCCCACCCCTGGTAAGTGAAGAGAGCAGTGAGCAGAGAACCATTTTGGTGATTAACCCCCAATTCCAACCCTTGATGCTGAGTGCCAAGCAGGGAGGTAATGGGTCCCATTTTTATAGTCTTTGGTACGACTCAGCCGGGGTTCGAACTCACGACCTACTGATCTCAGGGCGGACACTCTAACCACAAAGCCACCGAGCAGGTTGTATATTGTACAGTATATGCACATTTCTATATACTGCTGTTACGGAAACATCTTGAACATCTTCAGTAATAGACTCTTACAAATAGAGAACAAATCATCAAGACATGAAATGTCCTTGGAAAGTATACTTAAGAGTTAAACAGTGCCGGGCCGTGCGTTTCTCACCTAGGCCTTCAATGATGTCCTACTTAGTCCGACTTCACCTCTCAAAATACCGTAATATATATCAACACATGGACACGGCTGGAGATACTATACAGAAACACACTTGCACACTACTGTGTATTGAATCCACGGTCTATTTTTCGGCGCATTTAACATTCAATAAACCCGCTTCAGCAATTAAAACATATCTTACGTGGTACTGTCAAAATTAAATGAATTGTATAAAACAAGTGAAACATGAAAAAATAAAGAAATACAATATTTGAACTCACAATTTGTAGCACCCATTCGACGTCGTATAAGCCAGTGGTACCGCTCGTAGTCGGTTGATTTGTGTGAAAGTGGCGGGCACACCATTTCACCGCTGAGACAGCTTAGCTAGCTTCCGATGTCGGCCAATCTCGTCTCTTAAGTATTCTTCTTGAAAATGGCCTTGCAAATATTTATCTGCCACCGAATCAACATTTTACTCTCCTTTGTGGGTTAAAAGACAAAATTACCGGTGAGTTTTCTGTGGCTTTCTATGGCTCGTATGGCTCCGGTGCCACTTCCTGTTTTCGCAACTTGTGATTGGAACTCCCAAGTGAGTATCCAATCACAGGATTCGTAAATGTCACGTTCAACGTGAGGCCAGCTAGAAGGCCTTACTGACAACAACTCGTGATCTGATTGGCTATCGCAATTATCTATCAACTGTATGTGCCCGTTCACTTACAGTGCACAGACGCCAGCATTGTTGATTCCGAAGTCCCCGGGCAGATTTGGTACAGCAGGGCAGCATAAGCTAGCTGAATTCTGATTGGATAAAAACTCTATAACCTAAAAACAACAGCACTGGAAGGAGCATAATATGACATTGTGGAGGTTGCCCTCCAGTGGGTTCCTCAGACCACCAAATACTGCCACGAGAGCCCGGATCAGGGTTACAACACTGTTTTATTTTCACAAAATCCTGCAAGTGTTTTGCTTTCCAGCAAAATGTTTTCTCTGCGTCCGTCTCTCGCGCTCTCGCTCTCTTTCTCTCTCGCTCTCGCTCCAGCTCCAACAACGTGTCTCATACCGGCTGCTGCTAATAAAGGCGACTGGTGATTAGATAACAAGGCCCACCTGGGCCTTCTACGCACCTGTCGCTGTCTTCGAGGCCGGTCCTGGCACACCCCGTTCCGCGGCAGGCCCGCAGGCCACGCCCCCCTCCACAGACATGAAGAGAATATGAATACTTTTAGATATTTAGGGAAAGTAAATGAAAAAAATAATTTTATTTTTAATTAAGATCATGATTTCTGGTTAAGTTAGGCCAGCAGAGAAGGCCTTGCTGGCCCTCACGACACACCACTGGAGTCAAACTAAATGTATCCACATCACTCAGTCCGTAATCTATTTACAAATATAAGAAATAACAATATAATATTGACACAGGGAAAAATATGATATTGTGTGAGATAGAGGTAGAACAGTATTTCTCTACAACACAGAACTATATCTATATACTGTAGTGCTCTTCGGTTGGCATAAAAAGGGTTAACTGTTCTCAACTGACCCACACGCATCAAAGAGCTAGCTCGATGCTAACACACTGTAGTGGTAAACTCTAAAGGTACTAAAACATCAATCTCTGTCGTTGCACCATATTACATTTGAATTATAGGATGTTTAATTATTGAACGTTTACATTTGAGTGTGCATAAAACCTACACAAAGTTGCCACCCACTTTACGTAAGTCTTAAAAAGACACAGCTTGGAGCAGAGGTGTCAAAGTCGTTTTCACCGAGGGCTACATTGCAGTTATTTTTGGCCCCAGAGGGGCTAAAAGTGAATATTATTATTACACTTAATGCATTTTATTAGTAGATTTTTTTTTAACTAAAATGTAAAAACAATATGGTAAATTGCTATTTAATATTACTGCAAATGAAAAAACAGTACTGCTGTTTTTACGGTAAAAAAAATAAGGCAGCTCATTTGCCAGAATTTTACTGTAAAATTTACATTTGATTTTTTTATGTCAATTAACTTTACATTAAAATGTTGGCACCTGAGCTGCCAGTTTGTTTGTTTTTTATCGCAAATCAACAGCTGTATATTGTTCGGTGTATTACTGTAAATGCCAAAACGGCACCACAGTTTATTACAGCAAAAAAAAGTACTGTTTTTTTTTCATTTAGAGAAAAATGCTGTAAACACCACAGTAAATTTCACAATTTTACCATGAAATCTAATGCTATTTTTACATTGCACAATTTGATGGATAACTTGCTTTGAAATCATTAGTATTATTTATTTATTTATATTTATAAAAATGGTTTGAATGTTTGGTAATACATTTTTGCATAATTAGACAATATTTAAGTTAACATAATTTGCGATTACATGGAGTACATATATTTTTTTTCTCCCAAAATACAAATGAATAATACATTTAGCAAGAAAAGTTACAGTACTTTATTGACACATTATTTCCAGGCTTTCGAGGGCCAAATAACATGAATTGGCGGGCCACATCTGGCCCCTGGGCCTTGAGTTTGACACCTGTGGCTTAGAGACACTTTTCCACCTTTTGGCAAAACTTTACCCCACTGGTGAAATATGTAAACCAGTAGTCTTCAAATTGTAGTAATGTGTCCTTTTTTTATGAACCCAAGGAACATTGTGGAATTAAATTGAACAAACAAAACTGGAGACATTAAGTAAAAAAAAAAATTAATAAAAAAAGCGTAATATTTGTCGTTAAATTTATGTTTTAGCCTTTTTATTAGCCTAGTTCACATTAAATTACATTAAGGTGTTACACTACTGCCATATTGAGAGAACATTAGGAACGATATTGTTTACTTTATGTACTTGAAGGCTCCACGCCACTGCTGTTCTTTTTTTAATAGATTATAGTTGACTATTGTTATTTATGAGCATATTAATAATCACAGTATTGTTTATACTTGGAGGCTATATCAATCAATAGATCAATCAATCACAGTTTATTATTAAAGCCCTTAATCACAAATGTCTCAAAGGGCTTCACGAGCCACAACAACTTCCTTGGATCTGATCCCACATCCGGACAAGAAAAAACCCAACCCAATGGGAACAATAGGCCGTTTTCCACAAAGTTAATTTTTGGTTCCTGGGTCTATAGGTTCCTGTAAAAGTGTTTTGTTTGTATTTTCACCGCATTTCACATTTCAAGGTAGTTTACAAATCAGGCTGATGACGTATGGAGGAGTGGTTTACTATATTTCTACACTGATACCATGTAAATAAACAGACAATATTGGGTCGGAGTTTTTTTCCGAAAAAGTGCATGAAATACAAAGTAATAATATAAAAAACTAAATGAATTAAAAAATAAAGTGTACTCAATTGTTCATAAAAAGTCAAGCCAACAGTCAAAAAGTCGTCCTCTCGGTAAATGATGAATTCATGAGGGTCAGGCGATTCCTTTTGGTCCATTTCAGCTGAAAATAACAATATATAAACAATATACATCAGTCTTTATCTCACGCCGACAACACAAACACATCAGCTTCAGCGTTAGGGTGTTAGCATTAGCATTCTGTTCACTCGGGTTGAGGGTAATAACTACACAAATGGAGTATCACTGACTACTTTTACAACATGTATTAAAGTAAATAGTTAATATTTGATGTCATTTACCTTCGTTTCACTTGTGTACCGCTTACTTTTTCCACATTTATCCAACAAAAACAGAGTCCGGCTTCATACTCCTCCGTGAATACGTTTAAAAGAATCTGTCTACTTCTCGTAACAAAATGAAGTTTGTATAAATTAATATACAACAATAAACTGCGTACAGTTTAAAGACTATGGCTGAGTAAAAACTCCAAAGTAGTTCCACTGATCAACGTTCTTCAGCACAAAGATGCCCCACAAAGGTTCCTGCATTTCGAAAGCTCCTTTCGTTCTTGTTTCTCTCTGTTGTCAAGTTTGTCGTAATAGGAATACACAAGAAATAAACAAGTCACCGCGTATATTCCAATGGCGGCGGTGTACAAGCAATCAGGAAGTAGGTAGTTTAGCAGGAGGTCAATATCGAGGTTAGGTCTTTTGAGCAGAGGTGTCACGTCGAGGTTGCATGGTGATGCGTGGATTGTTCTCCCAAGATGCAGACTGAACTCCGGATGCAGTGTGCAGGTAACGAAAATATTTAATGTTCATAAATCAGGCAGGAACAAACAAACAAACACTTGAACAGCGTGACGATTGCACAGGGAATGCCTATAGCACGGGGAGCTAACGGAATAGCTAACTAGGAAACACATAAGGCAAAGCTTAGCTCAGGGATCCAAAGGGTAATCGACGTAAACTGTTGCATGGAAGCAAACAAAAGCACCAGCCCGAGTGTGGCGAAAGGCAGGACTAAATAGCTCTCTGATTAGTGCCCGGGAACAGGTGAGTGTCCCGAACACTAATTAGAGGCAGGTGAAAACAATGAATAGCCGTAGCAACCAAGGAGACACAAAACAGGGGTGCTGAAACAGAACTAAGCCAACAAGTGAAATCAAACATTAAAAAACAAACTATGATCCGGGCAACGGATCATGACAAGAGGATGAATAAATGCTAGAGGAACAGAACCAGAAGAAAGTGATCATTTAAAAATATGTATCACTGATGGTCCGAATATTACAAACCGCTCCTTGATGAGTTTCGCAGGAAGTGGGTCAAGTAAACATGTTTGTTTTGTCCTATGTATGCGTCGCAGGAGTTCCTCTAATGTTATTTCTTTAGAAAGAGAGAGATTGTTTTGGAGAGCATTATCTATAATATATACATTTGTATCCGCGTTAATAGAACCCAGTTGGAACTGGGACATGTTATCTTTAATCTCCTTTCTAATGACCTCAATTTTCTTAGTAAAGAATTGCATAAAGTCATCAGCAGAGTAGTGGAGCTATTGGGTTAGCGATGCTACTGTATTAAACAAATATTTAGGATTGTTTTTATTGAAGCGAATGAGATTGGAGTAATATTTAGTTTTAGCTCGAGGTCCCTTTTGTTGTTTTTAAATGCACAATTACTTCTTGGCAGCGGCTACTGCAGTTTTAATTATGTTAAAAAAAAAATTGAAAAACAGCGACCTCAAATACTTGACCGTTTGAAACACTTTTCAAGAAAGTAGTACATTTAAACATGGGTTCAGTTTTTTATTTGTATCACGGTATCAAATAAGTACTGAAACTTGTAGAAATGCACAGGTGTCTGTCTTAACTACTGAAATTCTTGATATCGTGACAACAAGGGATGCTAAAAAAAAAATCAATTCACATCCAAATCGGGATTCTTATTTAATCCAAATCTAAAAGTATTCATATTTGTTATTTTTTGAATTTCAGATTGCATTTAAAAAAAATAATTTTTAGGCCATCTCAGCACTTCTCGTTTGCGCGTACATGTCATATGTCAACAGCAAAGAGGAACATGAAACCTGGGGCCGTACTTATCAAGCTTCTTAGAATTACTCCTAAGAAGTCTGCTAAGAGTTGACTTAAGAGTAAATAAATTATTCGCTGAAAGCTGCACTTAAAAGTTAGTTATCAAGCGTCTTACTCACACTTTCAGCGAAGTGTAGGACTGAATCTTAAGTGTCACACTCAGAGCTGAATTACGACATTACTATATGCCGTAAACGGAATTTCAGGTGACGTCATTTCTGTGTCCATAGAAATGACCAATCACGGAAGGGAATCCGTTGTCTAAGAATAAAGAAATATCTTGGAAATATTTAAGTGGACAATGGGAGTGTATATTTTGACAATAAACTACAAAATAATACAAAACAAACTAGTCCCCGCCGGCACTCACGCTACCGCTCCCTCTCTTCTATCGCCCACACACTCACTGACGTCACTCACCTCACGGCCACACACATACGCTACTGTCATAACATTTTCTTTCCAATTCATTAATTAGGCAACTAATTTGAAACTGGTGTGGGTGGCTCTATATATACTAGCCCACTGCAGACACATGCAGAAATCAACAAGGAATCGAAAAGTATTAAATCTGTGACAAAAATAATATCCGCTCTGTCTAAACGATACCGTTTGATCAGCTGCTCGTCATCAAAAAAAAACAACATTGTTCCGTTCCCTGAACGTTCGCGCACGTCTCTCTCGCCTCAGTGCCATCCCCTGCTGGCAACTCCTAACCACTTAAGACACCTCTGAAGGTCTCTTAAATATCGTGGAGAGTAGGAGTGATTCTTATACTTAAGAACGTTGATAAAAAGCTTTTATTCTTAAGTTTGAGAGTAGGACTAAATTTCGCAAATTCTCAGGACTTAAGTGTAAAATGGCACTCTAAGAAGCTTGATAAGTACGGCCCCTCTTTTGCGAAGTTTTAAAAAAAAAAGTTTATACCAAATATATATTGCAAGGTTCAGTCGTCACCCCAATTTTCGGAATTGAACTGAATCGTGACTTGTAAGTTTCCCATCCCTAGTGACAACCGTAGTGTGCATTATTTATTATAGTCTTCCCAAAAGGCTTGCACATGTAATACACTTTTAGATGAGCCCCCTATTAGAACTCTGTTATTAATTCTCCTTCATTCATGCACAAAGTCATTAACGTCATGATTGACCTGGTTAAAAAACAAGAATAAAATGTCAATGTCAAGAAGGCGGTAAATGTATTAAAGCAAGAGTGCTTGTCAAAAATAGGATATCTGGCCCAAACCAATCTGGCGCCCTAGGCAAGATTTTAGGTGGCGCCCTCCCACATTGGCAGTGAAGTGTATATACTCACAAGAAACCGAATAGCTTTGTCTTTGACCTTTTTTTTTTTTACTTAAAGATAGCAAATTAACAATCAGAATTGTTAACAAGATAAAAAAAACAATGGATAAATAAATGAATACAAAAAATAAAAAATGAATATATGAAATACAATATTTTTTACATACATAAACACAAAATAAAACGTGTCAACAAGTTGCATAAAATAAATTAAAAATACAATATTAATAAGGCACTGCACAAAACATGATATCAAACCAGTATGACTTTAACAACTATATTACAAAAAAAGGGGATCCAACAGAGTTCTCTATTTGTGCTTTTTAATATTGCATTAACTAGAATGACTTACAAATTACTGTACACCAGGAAGTACTGTAATTACCTAACGTTACATTATTATTTTCCATAACAATTTATCCCCCACCACAATATTAACCCGACGTTAAAACAGAACTAGCTATTTATTGATTAGGAATTGCCGAATCATGTAACATTAGCTTAATGCTAAAGGTTACTATCACATTCTGTAACAGACAAATAATTTCATGTAGGCTAACGTTACCTACCTGCTACCTCTGTCTTTTTCTCGTTTCTCCTCCTCTTCTTTTCTCTTTTTTCTTCCCTGGGCACCTGACAGTTTTGGCCGTTTTGACATCTTGTGTTGATTTTTTTATGTGGTGACGTCCAAAAAGACTCATGATACGGGAAGGGAGGGGGCGCACCGTGCGGGGGCGTAATGTTGTAACAAATAATATTTTTATTAAATACGCTTTTCTTTGCATTTTAATTAATGTGGGATTATTTTATGCATTTAGAAATAATAGTACCAACTTTTTTTTTTTTTTTCCTCCAACATTTGTGGCCCTGGCGTGGCGCCCCCTGATGGACGGCGCCCTTAGCATTTGCCTATACGGCCTATGCCACAGGCCGGCCCTGGCTGTAAGTACTAGTCCAAATGGCTTGATAGGAATCAATCTCATTGGAGTCTAAGGCTGCAGCTAACGATTATTTTTCTATCGATTAATCTATAGATTATTTTTTTGATTAATCGGTTAATCTATAGATTATTTTTTCGATTAATCTATAGATTATTTTTCCTTTTACCGATTATTTTTTTATTCAAAATGAAGATGAAAAAATAAATGTAGGCCAGTTTTTTCGAAAGGCATGGCTTTTATTTACAAAAAAAAAGAAGTATGGCCACTCAGTCAACATTGACAACAACATGACTAGATATTCTGTAACAATGTAAACATTTAAAACTTTTAACCTTTAACAAAATTAAAAGTAGTTAATTTGCTTTTTAATGTGCAAATATAAAAGTCAACATCCAGTGCAAATCTTAATATTCTGCAATAGTATAAGCATTTCAAAAGTAAAAGTATTGCTTATTTTGCTTTAAAATGTGCAAAAATAAAGATAAACATCCAATACAAAAAAGTGTAAAACGAAATATTCTGTAACAACAGTGTAAACATTTCAACAAAAGTGAAAGTATTGCTTATTTGCTAAAATGTGCAAAAATAAAGATAAACATCCAATACAAAAAAGTGCCAATCTAAATATTCTGGAGCACTGTAAACATTAAGTATTGCTTTTAAAATGTGCAAAATAAACATCCAGTCCAACACAGTACACAATAACCAATTCTACTCATTCCAGTGAGTGACTAACAGTTGTAATGAAGAAAGGTTAGCATGTCTACATGCTCTGCTTCTTTTCTTGTTTACAATATTCCCAGCAGCTGAAAATAGGCGCTCAGAAGGGGTCAATGTGGCTGGAACTGAGAGCTAATTAGCCTTCACCTCAAGCCAGGACTGCGAGTGAGTTGAGCTGCAGTTTAAGTTTCTAGAAGGTCAACGGGCCTATAGTGATGTTACTAGTAGTTGACTGGGAGGTGTTTATTATCATTTGGGGAGAGTCCGCTGCCTGATGCTCACCTGCTAAACACCTATCTGCTCAACGCTGAAGCGCTGACTACATGCGCTCTGAATACGCACTGCTGATTGGCTGATAATGCTCTGAATACGCACTGCTGATTGGCTGATAATGCTGTGTGTACCAATCAGATGGTTGTGTGGGTGGGACAATGCTGCGTGCTGAGACAGAGGCAGGAGCGAAGCAGCTTGTTAAGACTTTAGCAGCTAAAGTTAACTTTAGCTTAGAAACTCGTTCGGTACACCCCCGTACCGAACCGAAAGCCCCGTACCGAAACGGTTCAATACAAAACACGTACCGTTACACCCCTAGCAGATACAAATGACGCATTCATGTCTTTGTGTAATGATGACAACGTATGCTCACACGGACGATTGACTAGTTGATGGTTGATGGTTTTCTTTTCAAATGTTCGTTCATAGCCGTTGTGCTGCTATGATAGGCCATTTACGCTCGACACAGTGTGCATTCAACAACATTATTAGGCTGTGTATTGAAATACTTCCACACTTTTGGCGTGATTTCTCCCCCTCACTCGCACCGCTCGTATCGTCTGCTTTGCGCTTCGCCATGACGGTAGTGTGACGTAAATATGCGACGCGTCGACGCACAAAAACGGCGTCGACGTATTTACGTAACCGATGACGTCGACTAAGTCGACGCGTTGTTTCAGCCTTATTGGAGTCGCTCCATCAAGCGCAAAGAACAGGAGGAGACTTCCAACCTTCCGATCGTTACTGTGTTGGATCATTAAATTCTCCTTTGGTCATGGTAAAATAGCTTTATTCGTCTCCAGGCTCTAACTTATCCTTTGACTCCTGCAGATTGGCAAAGAGACAAGTCAAATCATTGCACAGAGTAGCATGCTGTTCTGAGTGGAACAAGTCTAATGTGTCCTTGCCTTTCATTTGATACTCTCTTTGTGAATTGCAAAATGGTTAACTTTGAGAGTAGAAACAAACAAAAAAATCTGAAGAAAAAAAAAACGAAGGGGAAAAGTAGTTAAAAGAACCCATGGTTTTATACAGGTATCACTAATTGCTACTTGCTGATAAGATACACTGTTTGTCCTCCAAATCCCGCAACAAGAACCACCAAACAAACCTGTAATTTTAAACCTGAGATTGTTTGCTATATTGGATATTGATTTGGAAAAAGGGAGCCTCTACCTGCCCTTGAAGAACCACTGAAGGACAGACACAAGTACAACAAATCCGCTGCAATGATAATGAAGCTTAAAGTACCATCCATCCATCCAGCCATCTTCTTCCACTTATCCGAGGTCGGGTCGCGGGGGCAGCAGTCTAAGCAGAGAAGCCCAGACTTCCCTCTCCCCAGCCACTTCGTCCAGCTCCTCCCGGGGGATCTCGAGGCGTTCCCAGGCCAGCCAGGAAGCATAGTCTTCCCAACGTGTCCTGGGTCTTCCCCGTGGCCTCCTACCGGTCGGACGTCCTCTAAACGCCTCCCTAAGGAGGCATTCGGGTGGCATCCTGACCAGATGCCCGAACCACCTCATCTGGCTCCTCTCAATGTGGAGGAGCAGTGACTTTACTTTGAGCTCCCCCCGGATGACAGAGCTTCTCACCCTATCTCTAAGGGAGCGCACAACCACCCTGTGGAGGAAACTCATTTCAGCCGCTTGTACCCGTGATCTTCTCCTTCCGGTCATAACCCAAAGCTCATGACCATAGGTGAGGATGGGTACGTAGAGCTTTGCTCAGATCCTTCTTCACCACAACGGATCGATACAGCGTCCGCATTACTGAAGACGCCGCACCGATCCGCTTGTCGATCTCACGATCCACTCTTCCCTCACTCGTGAACAAGACTCCGAGGTACTTGAACTCCTCCACATGGGGCAAGATCTCTTCCTCAACCCGGAGATGGCACTCCACCCTTTTCCGGGCGAGAACCATGGACTCGGACTTGGAGGTGCTGATTCACATCCCAGTCGCTTCACACTCGGCTGTGAACCGATCCAGTGAGAGCTGAAGATCCTGGCCAGATGAAGAGATCAGGACCATATAATCTGCACAAATCAGAGGATTAATCCTGCAGCCACCAAACCGGATCCCCTCAACGCCCTGACTGCGCCTAGAAATTCGGTCCATAAAAGTTATGAACAGAGTCGGGGACAAAATGCAGCCTTAGCGTAGTCCAACCCTCACTAGAAACGGGTCTGACTTACTGCGGGCAATGCGGACCAAGCTCTGACACTGATCATACAGGGAGCGGACCGCCACATTCAGACAGTCCGATACCCCATACTCTCAGAGCACTCCCCACAGGACTTCCTGGGGGACACGGTCGAATGCATTCTCCAAGTCCACAAAGCACATGTAGACTGGTTGGGCAAGCTCCCATGCACCCTTAAGGACCCTGTCAAGTGTTAAGAGCTGGTCCACAGTTGCCTCAAAATGTAAGCTATTATTATATATGTATCTGATTTATAACACCAAAAAGACTTAAAATGTTTGCGAATATATATACATGTGATCAAAATATCAATCTCTCACAGATTTCGGAGCCATTTTGAGAGATATTGAGCAAGCCAGTCATGGGATCTGTGACGTACTGGTAGGAACCACTCTGAAGATTTTGCTTCGGAGCGGGTTGATCGCAGGCTATCGGCCGATCGCCACACTGGAAAAACTCACAATCTCACCAAGTGCCGGTAGCCTATATATTTTGTATTTCTAGTCAAAATATCGAAACAAACTTAATACAAGTATCAATTCCCTGGATAGTAATTTCTAAGTGATACATATAAGAACTTATTTTTAGGCAATAGATATGGTATTTTGAGGGAAAATATACTGCAAAACTCAAAACCAGTGAAGTTGGCACGTTTTATAAATCGTAAATAAAAACAAAAAACAATGATTTGCAAATCATTTTCAACCTAAATTCAATTGAATGGACTGCAAAGACAAGATACTTAATGTTCGAACTGAAAAACTGATTTTTATTTTTTTGCAAATATTAGCTTATTTGGAATTTGATGCCTGCAACATGTTTCAAAAAAGCTGGCACACGTGGCAAAAAAGAATGAGAAAATTGAGGAATGTTCATCAAACACTTATTTGGAACATCCCACAGGTGAACAGGCAAATTGGGAACAGGTTTGTGCCATGCAGCTTTCATGAAATGCTCAGTCATTCACAAACAAGGATGGAGCGAGGGTCACCACTTTGTGAACAAATGCGTGAGCAAATTGTCCAACAGTTTAAGACCAACATTTCCAGATCCTGCAAAGTAGAAAAGTGGTCTGAGGTCTGACGAGTCCACATTTCAAATAGTTTTTGGAAACTGTGGACGTTGTGTCCTCCGGACCAAAGAAGAAAAGAACCATCCGGACTGTTCGAGGGCGCAAAGTTCAAAAGCCAGCATCTGTGATGGTATGGGGGTGTATTAGTGCCCTAGGCATGGGTAGCTGACACATCTGTGAAGGCACCATTGATGCTGAAAGGCACATACAGGTTTTGGAGCAACATATGTTGCCATCCAAGCAACATCTTTTTCATGGACGCTCCTGCTTATTTCAGCAAGACAATGCCAAACCACGTGTTACAACAACTTGGCTTCATAGTAAAAGAGTGCAGGTTCTAGACTGGCCTGCCTGTAGTCCAGACCTGTCTCCCATTGAAAATGTGTGGCGCAATATGAAGCCTAAAATATCACAACAGAGACCCCGGACTGTTGAACAACTTAAGCTGTACATCAAGCAAGAATGGGAAAGAATTCCACTTGAAAAGCTTCAACAATTGGTATCCTCAGTTCCCAAATGTTTACTGAGTGTTGTTAAAAAGAAAGGCCATGTAACACCGTGGTAAAAATTCCCCTGTGCCAACCTTTGTGCAAAAGTTAATGATTATGTGCAAAAAAAATATTAAATATTTTGTCTTTGAAGTATATTCAATTGAATATAAGTTGAAAATGATTCACAAATCATTGAATTCTGTTTTTATTTATGAATTACCCACGACGTGCCAACTTCACTGGTTTTGGGTTTTGTACTTTTCAGCATCACAAGTCGGTTTTAAGACACAAAACGTCACAATACTAGTTAGTATAGCTAATAATAAGTTTGAAATGTTAAATTCAAGATCACTCTTAAGTTTTTAAAGCTTAAATATGTCTTCTTCTTCTTTTTTTTTATTACCAAGACAATTTTTTCAACAGTTTTTTTTTGGCAATTTTTTTTTCAAAACTCTTTTTAAGAGGTACATTTTTTGCAGTTCAACCATAAAAAAATAGATCTAGAAAATGACATATCAATCTTCACAATGACGTCATATTTGTCACTTGATTGACATACACGGCAAACGAGGATCTTGTGAGATGTCGCTGGCTGGTGTGAGCTCAGTATGAAGGAAAAAACGACTAGCAGGAATGCAAGAAACTCTTCTCATGTCAACACAGACTCTCTCTTAACGCCTGCCGTCTAAAGTGTAAAGACCGCAAAAAAGAGATGCCGAAATATAAGATAAAAAGACTAGATTTTAGAAAATAAAATTTAAAAAAACTAGTGAAATTATCTGTTAATGCAGCCAGTTAATTTTACTCAACAAAACATCCTAAATTAAAATGTGTACCAGATTAAAAGGCACACTGCCGATGAGTGGGACTATTTAGGTCTATTTTCATACAAAAGGTGCACCAGATAATAAGGCACATGGTGGTGGTAGTATTATGCTCTGGGCCTGTTTTGCTGCCAATGGAACTGGTGCTTTACAGAGAGTAAATGGGACAATGAAAAAGGAGGATTACCTCCAAATTCTTCAGGACGACCTAAAATCATCAGCCCAGAGGTTGGGTCTTGGGCGCAGTTGGGTGATCCAACAGGACAATGACCCAAAACACACGTCAAAAGTGGTAAAGTAATGGCTAAATCAGGCTAGAATTAAGGTTTTAGAATGGCCTTCCCAAAGTCCTGACTTAAATGTGTGGACAATGCTGAAGAAACAAGTCCATGTCAGAAAACCAAAACATTTAGCTGAACTGCCCCAATTTTGTCAAGAGGAGTGGCTCACCTTTTACAGCGTCTTCTCCCCGTCATCTTTGTTGTAGCGGTGTAGCGTGCAAGGAGTGGAAGAAGTGTCAAAAGAAGGAGCTAACTGTTTTGATGACATTTTGACTTTACTTAAATCAATAACGGAGCAGCATCTCCTCATCCGTGGCTCACTAGTGCCATACTTGCCAACCCTCCCGGTTTTACCGGGAGACTCCCGGTATTCAGCGCCTCTCCCGATAACCTCCCGGCAGAAATTTTCTCCCGACAAACTCCCGGTATTCAGCCGGAGCTGGAAGCCACGCCCCCTCCAGCTCAATGCGGACCTGAGTGGGGACAGCCTGTTCTCACGTCCGCTTTCCCACAATATAAACAGCTTGCCTGCCCAATGACGTCATAACATCTACGGCTTTTAGAGAGTAGAGTGCACAACTGCGCACACAACAAGGAGACGAAGCAGAAGAACGAGGAAGTTACAGACATGGCGACGCCGTCGACGAGCAAGATGAAGAAATACGCTTGCAAGTTCCAAAACGAATGGAAACAATAATTTCAGTTCATCCAGGACAGTTCGAAGGGGACGGGGTATGTTGCCTGTACATTTTGTAGAACAGACTTCTCCATTGAACACGGTGGCCGAAATGATATACTCAGTCATGAACGGAGAAGTTAAACAGGACAATGCTACCATCTACTGGGTAGCCTCCCGAACACTGAAATTCAAGTATTTATTTTATTTATATGTATAATAAAATAAATATATATATATATATATATATATATATATATATATATATATATATATATATATATATATATATATATATATATATATATATATATAGTTAGAATTCACTGAAAGTAAAGTTTTTCATACACACATTAATATTATATTTAGTCACTAAGCATAAATACATATATATATATATATATATATATATATATATATATATATATATATATATATATATATATATATATATATATATATATATATATACACACATATATATATATATATATATATATATATATATATATATATATATATATATATATATATATATATATATATACACACATATATATATATATATATATATATATATATATATATATATATATATATATATATATATATATATATATATATTATATATATATGTATATATATGAAATACTTGAGTTGATGAATTCTAGCTGTAAATATACTCCCCTATTAACCACGCCCTTAACCACGCCCCCCACCCCCACCCCCCACCTCCCGGTATCGGAGGTCTCAAAGTTGGCAAGTATGCTAGTGCAATAACAACGCCGGAAATGTGTCCCGTGAAAAACCGTCCCACCGGAACTCTCTAATAACTAAAGTTCCTTGGGTGAATTATGTAAACCCACTACAGTTTTAGCACTTTAATAGCGAGTTTACTGACAGATATAAGTAAGAACTTTACACTACTTTATATTAGATATGGCAACAGCAGAAGATGAATGCCACATAAGAAGGTAGAGAAAAAGAAGAAGCTTATGACTATGGCGTCGGCACTGACTACAATGGCGGGCGCGCGCACATTTTCAGGACTTATGCAGATCCTAAATAGAGAAGGTACCAGAAGGTAAGAAAAGTTGGTTTTGCATAAAATTGCGAAACAAAACGCCAGGTAATATGTCTTAATAATAATACTCTTATGTTTAATGCGCTGACAATCCATCAAATGGTGCGGCTTCATAGCTTACCAAAGTCGTACTAAAAACATTTTGACAGATTTTTGAGTGCCGTGTGTAATGTTCTATGTTCTCAATTGAACATTTAAAGTTTTGGTGTTGTTTACTGGCCTCATCTTGCAGTTTACACGTATCTCTTATGTGTGACTGCCATCTACTGGTCACACTTATCATTACACCATGTACCAAATAAAATTGCTTCGAAGTCGGTAAGCACAACCAGAATCATGCCGTACATTAGGCGCATCGGGATATAAGGCGCACTGTCAATTTTTGTCCGAAAAACACGGTATATATATATATATATATATATATATATATATATATATATATATATATATATATATATATATATATATATATATATATATATATAAACAAGCAGGACTTTTAAGCTAGATATAAGTATTTTATCCTAAAAAAACAAGCATATTCAGCTTTGCGATTCTTAAATCAAGCATCCTCGGGATGTTCTTTAAACAAGATTTTATTTTTGGGGGAAAACAAAATATCTATTTTGAATAGTTGTTTTCTCAATTTTAACATTTTTCAACCAAAATAGACAAAATATAATTATCCATGCTAAAATTAAGATGATGATGTAAAGCCAATGACTAAAAAATAAATAATTAGCTCTTAAAATTTGGGACATTTCTAGAAAGTACATTTTAAATCTTGGCAAGTGACAAATAATCTGCAGTGCACTTCCTGTCTTCAAAATAGAAGTGCTGCACCATTCTGCCTGCTTTAACAAAATAAGGGTTTCAGGAAACTAGCGCACATAAGCCAGCAAGCTGTAAAGGGTATACAAACTGGCATAGAAGCTGGACAGTGGACAAATAAGATGCTAAAATCCAACCACTTTCATGTGATATCGGAAAGAAAGGAGGACTTTTCTCCCTCCAAAATGTAAATTTGAAGTTGTGGAATTTTTTAGCAACTACTGTAAATCCCGTCGGATCACCTCGACTTGGTCATTTGATAAGTAGCCCACCTGATGAAAAAGTGTGGGCATCTCTGCTCCAGAATATAAGTTAGAGAGAGATGGTTCGATTCTCCTTCATGTCTTGCATGTATGGACAAATCGACAATATATATATATTTTTTTAAGTCTTAAAAGAAGTTACCTACTCTGTAAACACAATCTGACACTTCCTGACTTACTTCATTCTTCTACTTCTTCTTCACTGTAATCTTATTTTGACACATCTTGGCGAGGCTGGTCCCTTCAGAACAAATGTTGAAAAATCACCCAAAAAACAAAACAAAAACTAAATGTGCAGAGTTAATCCTTTGGAAACTTGCTAAACCGAGCTTATGCAAGGTACTCTGAGGTCCTGTGGACATCTGCTGAGACGTATGACGGCAGTTCGAACAACTGGGCATGTTTGGCATCATTTTCTGTAAGATTTGGTCAAATCCTGAATTGCACAATTATATTGTAGAGGTTCCAGTACTTTAGATACAAAATGACAGTTATTTAAACATAACTCCTAAACCAAACATGCAAAATGGCTAACAATGCCTGAAATAATTTAATCGTTGTGAGTTTTACTAGAAACATATGCTCTTGTAAGGTTTGCAAACACAAAAATTAGTTTTTTACTCAATTTGATAAATGCAGCTGAGATAGGCTCCAGCGACCACCCGCGACCCCGAACGGGATAAGCGGTAGAAAATGGATGGATGGATGGATGGATGACAGTAATGTTCTTAGAATCCTGAAATAATGTGAAAAAAGCAATACAAATGTATTCAAACATAACTCCTATACCAAACACGCAAAATGTCTAATAATGCCTGAAATAATGTATCTTTATGAGTTTTACTAGAAACATACTGTATGCTTTTGTAAAGTTTGCAAACACAAAAATTTGTTTTTTACTCAATATGACAGTAATGTTCTTAGAATCCTGAGATAATGCGAAAAAAGCAATACAAATTGGTTCAAACATAAATCCTAAACCAAACGTGCAACATGTCTAATAGTGCCTCAAATAATGTATCTTTGAGTTTTACTAGAAACATGAGCTTTTGTAAGGTTTGCAAACACAAACAAATATTTTTTTTACTCAATATGACAGTATAACTGTCATACTAAATATGAAAGTTATATAAACAGAACTCCAAAACCAAACATGCAATATGTTTAATAATGCCTGCAATGATGTATCTATGTGAGTTTTACTAGAATAAGGTGATGTTGTAAGGCTTGCAAATACAAAAAATATTTTTTTACTCAATATAACAGTATAACTGTGACACCCAATATGTTGTTTATTATTTAAACATAACTTCTAAACCAAACATGCAAAATTTCTAATAATGCCTGTTTTAATGTATCTTTGTGGGTTTTACTAGAAACATATGCTTTTGTAAGGTTTGCAAACAGAAAAATTAGTTTTTACTCAATATGACAGTAATGTTCTTAGAATCCTATCTATAGTACCGCTCAGAGTGTTCATGTAGAAAGATTCTGTATCTACTTCAAGGTGCAGCCAGCTCCAAATATTACATTTTTTAAATCAAAATATGTAGTTCCACCACCAAAAGTTAGCATATGTTACTAATAGTTGTTTAAGAGAACATTTTTAACAGACACATGTTTATATTTGTCATTTTTGAGAAGGTAACCCTTGTTAAACATTGTTGTTTGTTACAAATGAACTTATTTGATTTCTTGGCTTTCAATCACAGCTGCCTGGCACACATACATGCACGTATCCTAGAGTCAGTGTCAGTTTTGGTTCTTTGATATTTTCATTTCCTGAATTGGAATTAAAAAACAAATCAATCAATCAATCAAAGATTATTTATTTAGCCCTAAATCACGAGTGTCTCAAAGGGCGGCACAAGCCACAACGACATCCTCGGCTCAGATCCCACATCAGGGCAAGAAAAAACTCAACCCAAATGGATTACAATGAAAAACAAACAAACAAACCAAAAAAAAAGATGGGTTTATTTAAATTTAAAATGTTATTTTAAAATACAAAAGTTAAATCCAAAAGCTAGAAGGTCCGTGTATCTCCTGTTCATTCGATTTCGAATTTCTCCAATGCAAATCAAAAAACTAATTTTGGGTCATTTTTTTCTATTTTTATTTCTGAAACAAAAGTTGGACAGCTATATAATGACACATTTTTAAAACGACAATAGAACTCCTGCTGAACAAAGGTGTTAGCATTATGCTAAAAACATGCTAAACGCAAAGGAAAATCTAAAATACTGCTTCCGGTTAAAACACACAGATAACCACACATGTTTGCATTTTGGATAAACATGAATTGGATTTTTGTGTTTATATGAGAAAATAAAAATCCATAAATGTTAAAGACAGAACAAAATCAAATTTTATGGCAATATTTTAATGAAAATCAACCCTTTTTTAATTGTTTTCAAATCTGCCATATAAAAAAAAAAGAAAAACGGCCTTAACTTTGTTTTTTGATTTGCATTCCAGAAGTGGAAATAGAATGAACGGACCCAAGAACTAAATCTCGATTTAAGGTTTGATTTTTATTTTATATTTCAAAAATTCAAATATGCATTAAAAAAAAAAAAAAGTTTTTTTTTTTTTTTTTTATCGTACGAAACTGGAAGTTCAGTATTTCAATACCAACAGGCGAGTCCGGTTTCAGTGTTGGACTATGAATAAAACAAGTTTTTGGTCAGTTTTTGTGTTTTCTACTGAATCAAAAATGATGCAATACAAAATGAAAATCTAATTGTTTCATAGACATAGTTATGGCTTTTTGACATTGAAAAATAACGCTCTGTGTTTCAATTGTATTTTTTGATTTTCAAAATGAAATTCCAAATAAACTTTTTTTTTTGGTTTTCAATTTCAAATCATGAAAAGAAAATGCAATGACCAAAACGTACACTGACACGCGTCATGACTGCCTGGACACACTGCCATGCAAGGAGAATACGTACAAAAGAAAGCATGACCAAAAAAACAAATAGAAAGAGAGATGTAAAAATAGAGTAAATATTGGATTTGTTTTTAAGTGGTGGAAAGATCTTTATTATCAAACCGATTTTAAAAAATGGATGTTATGGTAAAGCATTCCTGTTAAAGCAGCTGTTTAATCTTAGCTTTTCTAAACACTGCTTTTCTAACACAAAATTACATTTTTTTTTATTTTTTTTTGGTCCTGTCTAGCTTCTCAGGCAAATCATATAGTAGATGTAGATGCCCATATCGTCTGTTCAGATTTACTTTACAAAAGAGAAGTGTAGGATACTTCTCTTGTTGCCTTATTTGTATTTGACGTTATTAAATGTATTTATATTATCATTTGGTGCAGCCGGGCCGGAGCAGGAGGGGATAGAAAGAGAAAAAAAGGAAGACAGAGGGGGGAATTGTGGGGACAAGAGGGGGATTAGACAGAGAGACAAAAACAACAACAGCAAAAACAACAACAACAACAATAGAGCAACATCAGCAAATATGACATGTACAAATATGATGGTAAAAGTAATAGCAAATAAGAAGTTAACGAAAATAAAAAATAATACAGAAATGACAATGAGCATTATTACACTAAAAATGGAGCAATACAAATACCAATAGAAATAGCGCTATTGATAGTGAACAATACCAATACTTTACCTTTATTATCAACAATACAATTGTTCAAATGCAACAATACATATACGTAATGATAACTTGAGATACGAAAGAATGCAGAAAAATGGGGGGGGGGGGGGGGAGAAGCAACCTACATTAACCTTGTAGATTGTTATAGTAACAATAGGTTAAGCTTTGTCAGAGTGCCATGTGTTATACCCAGTTTACCCTAGGGCAACAACATTAATATATGTTTGATGAAACGTGATTATGTGCATGAGTGTATGTGTGCATATGTACTTGTATATGTACAGTACGTGTATGTGTGCTTGTACAGTGAATTTATATGTACAGTATGTGTATATGTGTGTTTGTACAGTGAATGTATATGTACAGTATGTGTATATGTGTGTTTGTACAGTGAATGTATATGTACAGTATGTGTATACAGTATGTGTGTTTGTACAGTGAGTGTATATGTACAGTATGTGTATGTGTATGTTTGTATAATGAATGTGCGTGTGGATGTACGAACTTTGAGTGTGTAAATATGTACTGTATTTGTATATGTATGTGGGAGCGTAGGTACCTATGTATGTGTGTATGTATGTATGTGAGTATATGTGAATTTGTGTGTACAATACATTTGACTCCCAGTGTGTGTGGGAGCCAGAGTACGGCCCCAGCCTCCCCGAGAGCCCAACCCACAAACAGTAGGTGTGGTGCCCAGGGAACCAGGGACCACCGCCCCCACGCAGCCAAGCCGGACAGTGACAGGAACCCCAGAGCCCGGCCCACCGCGCCGCCCACAAGGGTCAGCAGCAGGCCGCAGACAGACGCACCCGGCAGAGGACAAGGCACGAGAAAAACAGGGGACAGCCAGACCCCAAGCCAGCGAGAGACCACACCCCACACGGGCAGAAAGGCGGGATGCCCCGCCCGAGGGGCCCGGAGACCCCCCGCAACCGGACGGGAAGACCGCCCCCGCCCCACCG
Source organism: Entelurus aequoreus (assembly GCF_033978785.1). Classification (NCBI taxonomy): domain Eukaryota; kingdom Metazoa; phylum Chordata; class Actinopteri; order Syngnathiformes; family Syngnathidae; genus Entelurus; species Entelurus aequoreus. The sequence continues at coordinate 50,595,046 of NC_084736.1, forward strand.
GCAACCGGGCCCCCACGAGCCCACCCCCCACCCCCGGAGAGCGCGTCGAGGCCAGCCTCCGGCCACCCCACCCAAGTCGGCCGCCACAGGACCACCCAGCACGGGGCCACGGGAACCACCCACCCCACCCGCAGGGACCCCAACGATGGAGATGGAACAACCAGCATCCGCCCCGCCGAGTCACCCCCCTGAGCTAGGGGGAAATAAAAAATAAAACAAATACAATTAATAAAATATATTTAAAAAAAAAAAAAAATAAATAAATAAATATATTTTTAAAAAAAGAATTCAAAGAAGATCACAGACATGCTGTCACTACCCCAACAACTGGCCGACTCGCAGCACCTCGGAAAACCTTGCAGCACCAAGCTACCCCAGTAGACGCAGGGACTAGACCCAGCAGGCCCCAACCAAGACGGGCACCCGGAAGGGATGGACGGTGGGACCCAGGAGCTCCAGACATGCAGTCCGGATGCAGTAGCCTGAGGCGCCGACCCCCACCTGACAGGCAGGCCCAGAACGTACCCCCAGAAATATACATACATATCTATATACATACACATACACATGTACACATACACACACATACACGTATATACATATACATACACATATATACACATACACATAAATATACATACATACATACACTTACACACACATATACATACATATACACAGCTTGTCAGCCCCGACAACCACCACACGCGCGCGCTGCCACCAGTCACAACATCAGCCACCCCCCTGCACCAGACTCAGCAGCCACGGGCGCCCACACCACAAACAAACGGCAGCAGGAACAGCAGCCGCAATACCCCCAGACAGCCAGCACCACCCAATCAATTCAAAGCGATCAAAAAAAAAACTGCGACCGGCAACCACACGCCAACAGGATCACGGAGACCAGCCAGCGCCAGCCCGCCAGCCAGCCCAAACGCCAACACGCAAACAAGAGACACCAACACCCCAACCCAAACCCGCACAAACACACCACCACCCCAACCCAAACCCGCACAAACACACCACCGCCCAAACAACCGAGACACAGCATCCAGACCAGACACGGGCGCCGCGCCGCCACCACATCAAGTCACCAACAGAGACCCCACAGCGCAAGGTCGGGCCACACGGGCACGGACCCCACCCAACAGGAAGCGAGACCCGCGCGACGCCACACACAAATAAATAATAAGATTAAACAAAAATAATAATAATAATTAAAAAAAATAAAAAATAAAAAAATAAAATAAAAATTAAATTAAAAAAAATAAATAAATATATATATAAATAAATAAAATGAAAATAAAAATAAAATACAATAAAATAAGTAAATAATAAAAATAGAAATAAATAATAAAAAAATAAAAATAGATAAATGAATAAAAGCCTGGCAGGCCACCAGACCGCATCCGCGCCGGCTGACAAGGCAATGAGGGGTGCGCCGAACCCCAACCCCCCCACATGCATGTGTACAAGGCCCCCAGAGTGTCTACTGTGTAGTTAAAATTAGGAGGTCAGCCATTTCAGCCGACCTCCAGTCCCTATTGAAGCGTGTACTGTAGCGTGAGTGAGATATGTATGCTTGTGGGAACTAAATATGCGATTCAAATTGGGGGACATCACAATAACTAACACAATATTACTGATGCATTTTATGATTAAAAATGCCTGCTGTAGATTGCACAATCAATGATAGCTAATGTTGATAGCTTCGCTTTTGCCAAATCACTATGTTTAGCTGGCAAATACATAACTCATTTTCATCAATCACCAATTAAAACAATGCTCTTATGTATTGCAATGTTTATTATTTCTCGAACAACCTAATTGAGAAACTTTTTATATGGAATGGCTAGTGTTGCATAGCTAACTATGTCTAATAACCATATATTTCTGCCAACATTGCATGCGTCGCATGTTTTTATATCTGGCTACATAACATCTAAAACACATTTATGTTGACTAATGCTTGTGTCTATGATTACAAGCTCAAAGCGGGGAAATGTGGGACAAACAGTAGATAGATAGATCGTACTGTATCGATTCCTTCAGGAGCATTCCCTCAGGAAAATTAAAAGTATTGCGTGCAGGTGGCCGTGTAACCTCTAAAAACTGTACCTTTAACATGTATTAACACTAGGGCTGAGTTAACGAACATTTCCGTTTAGCGGCCCTTTTTAATTTTACCCCGCTATTAACGTGCGTGCTGTGTGACTTTCAGTCCATACTGTATATGGAGAGAGCAGAAATAGACAAAGAAAAAAAGTATACCAAATGCCAAGTTTAGCTTGAAATCCCTGGCAGGTTGCTCTCTCCAGATAGCCAAAGTTATTTCCATCCACTGTCGCTGTTGTTGAGCATCACCGGAGTTTGTCAGCAGCAGCAGTGTTGCCAAGTCTGCATATTACAAGTGACATTGGGCTTGTTTTTTTTTCCAAAGTCCCTGGCAAAGTTCTTAAGCTACAGGCTGCCATTTTTGGAGGGGCTTGTTTTTGAACGTGTGCTTTCGTATTTGGGCTTTCTTTTCAATCCCCACAATAAAACAAAACATGACCGCGTCGGTAGGTAGTTCTTCCTTTTTTACACAATGTTTCCCGGTTATACAACCAAACACACACACTCAAATGATACATGTGCAACTACTATAGTGCAAACTGACAGGGAGCATTCATACTTAACACAAATATAATTTAAAATGTAAAGATAGTACTTTATTGATTCCTTCAGGAGAGTTCCCTCAGGAAAATTTAAATCAATCAATCAATCAATCAATGTTTATTTATATAGCCCTAAATCACTAGTGTCTCAAAGGGCTGTACAAGCCACAACGACATCCTCGGTGTCGAGTGGGTCTGACATAATATTGTGAAAGTCCAACACATCAGCGAAAGTCCAGTCCATGGTGGGGCCAGCGGGAACCATCCCGAGTGGAGACGGGTCAGCAGCGTAGAGATGTCCCCATCTGATGGACAGGCTAGCGGTCCACCCCGGAGCAGAGTAGAAAAGAAAAGAAAAGAAACGGCAGATCAACTGGTCTAAAAAGGGAGTCTATTTAAAGGCTAGAGTATACAAATGAGTTTTAAGATGAGACTTAAATGCTTCTACTGAGGTAGCATCTCTAACTTTTACCGGGAGGGCATTCCATAGTATTGGAGCCCGAATAGAAAACGCTCTATAGCCCGCAGACTTTTTTTGGGCTCTGGGAATCACTAATAAGCCGGAGTTCTTTGAACGCAGATTTCTTGCCGGGACATATGGTACAATACAATCGTCAAGATAGGCAGGAGCTTGACCGTGTAGTATTTTATACGTAAGTAGTAAAACCTTAAAGTCGCATCTTAGGTGCACAGGAAGCCAGTGCAAGTGAGCCAGTATAGGCGTAATATGATCAAACTTTCTTGTTTTTGTCAAAAGTCTAGCAGCCGCATTTTGTACCATCTGTAATCTTTTAATGCTAGACATAGGGAGGCCCGAAAATAATACGTTACAGTAATCGAGACGAGATGTAACGAACGCATGGATAATGATCTCAGCATCGCTTGTGGACAAAATGGAACGAATTTTAGCGATATTACGGAGATGAAAGAAGGCCGTTTTAGTAACACTCTTAATGTGTGACTCAAACGAGAGAGTTGGGTCGAAGATAATACCCAGATTCTTTACCGAGTTGTGACCTTGGACTCGACCTCCCAAAGTCAATGACCAGCTCCTTGGTCTTTGACGGATTGATATGTATATGTACAGTGGGGCAAAAAAGTATTTAGTCAGCCACCAATTGGGCGAGTTCTCCCACTTAAAAAGATGAGAGAGTCCTCTAATTTTGAGCATAGGTACACTTCAACTATGAGAGACAGAATGGGGGGAAAATTAATCTAGGATATCACACGGTAGGATTTTTTATGAATTAATTGGTAAATTCCTCTGTAAAATAAGTGTTTAGTCACCTACAAACAAGCAAGATTTCTGGCTTTCACAGACCTGTAACTTCTTCTTTAAGAGGCTCCTCTGTCCTCCACTCCTTACCTGTATTAATGGCACCTGTTTGGCCTCGTTATCAGTATAATAAACACCTGTCCACAATCTCAACCAGTCACACTCCAAACTCCACTATGGCCAAGACCAAAGAGCTGTCAAAGGACACCAGAAACACAATTATAGACCTGCACCAGACTGGGAAGACTGTATCTGCAATAGGTGAGCAGCGTGGTGGGAAGAAATCAACTGTGAGAGCAACTATTAGAAAATGGAAGACATACAAAACCACTGATAATCTCCTTCGATCTGGGGCTCCATGCAAGATCTTCCTCCGTGGGGTCAAAATGATCACAAGAACGGTGAGCAAAAATCCCAAAATCACACGGGAGGACATAGTGAACGACCTGCAGAGAGCTGGGACCAAAGTAACAAAGGCTACCATCAGTAACACACCACGCCGCCAGGGACTCAAATCCTGCAGTGCCAGACGTGTCCCCCTGCTTAAGCCAGTACATGTCCAGGCTAGTGTTGTAATGATACCGATATTTTGGTACCGGTACTACAATTATTTCGATACTTTTCGGTTATTTTCTAAATAAAGGGGACCACAAAAAAATTGCATTATTGGCTTTATTTTAACAAAAAATCTTAGGGGACATTAAACATATGTTTCTTATTGCAGTTAAGTCCTTAATCAAAATAGTGATCATACTAGACAACTTGTCTTTTAGTAGTAAGTAAACAAACACAGGCAACTAATTAGTCTGCTGACGTATGCAGTAACATATTGTGTCATTTATCATTCTATTATTTTGTCAACATTATTAAGGACAAGTGGTAGAAAATGAATTATTAATCTACATGTTCATTTACTAAACACCGCCGACTGGGGCTGGACTTTAGCCGCTAGCTAGCTAGCCATGTCTTAAAGCTTTCTGAGGGCGTTTCAGTGTTATAACTTCACCTTTATCGTTAGTTTTTAAGCCAAAATGCGTCCATTCTCCCTTTTCTGTCTACACACTGTGTCTGCTTGTAAGTGCTCTGTGAGTGTGCGCTACCGAACATGATCCTCTGCTCGTAAAACCAGCAATGTCACGACGTGACTTCGACGCGGGCGCGGAGGGGTGCGGGACCGGTACGTTTCAGAGATGGTATAGTACCGAGAATGATTAATTAGTATCACAGTACTATACAAGTACCAGTATACCGTACAACCCTAGTCCAGGCCCATCTTAAGTTTGCTAGGGAACATTTGGATGATCCAGAAGAGTATTGGGAGAATGCCATATGGTCAGATGAAACCAAAATAGATATTTTTGGTAAAAACTCAACTTATCGTGTGTGGAGGAGAAGGAATGCTGAGGCCATGTCTACACTAAGCCGGTTAACCCCTTAAACAAATAATTATTTAGCCTAAGCCTCGTTTCAGCCACACTAAACTGGCGTTTAAGGTTCCCCTCCTCGGACAAATTTTTACACGGGTAAGTGCGCCGTGTATTTCTTGAATCTCCGGCTCTTAGCTTTGTATGGACTCATTGATCGTTTACAAACTAAGTTCGGAAAGGAATTGACGCCAGAAAGACTGCCACCCACGCCGCAAGTGACGTCAGAAAGATCGTGCCTCAGCCAGCTTCATAATAAAGCGGTTTCGTAACTCGGAGCTGACTACTGGAAATATGGAGGGGAGTCATCCAGACATGCCCGTGTTTCTCATTCCTCTACATGTACAGACGCTTGTGGAAATCACACATAAATACCTTAAGCGAAAGTGATTGCAGCTATTTGGGATACAACACTTCTCGGACGGCAAGAGAACTTTCGAATGTCCAGGTCAGCTGTGATTCTACTTAGCGAAAAACTTTGTCCATTTGTCAAAGGAGAGACAAAGAGAACGCAGGCTACCGTGGATGTGATAAATAAGGTAGCGTGTGCTTTGTATTACCTGGCCGTCGAGGGAAGACTAACTACGGAAAACGGCAAATGCTTTTGGACTGGCAAAGCAGACTGTATCAGTTATTGTCCGCCATGTATGTCGCGGACTCAACGTCTAGGTCCAGAGTTTACAAAGTCACCAAAAATGAATGGACAATGAAGGTGAAGGCAAAAAAATGAGGAGTGTCCTGACCAGATATCTAGATCCCTAGATTGATTGTTGTCAAATATTTTTTGTCACATTGTGTACTTTCATGTCCAATAAAGATTTGATTAATTTATGATGTCTCAGGTGTGATTCACTACAATAGGGCCCCACAGCACACTGGATTCCAGTTAATTAAAATACCACAACACTGGATATTGTTTAGATAAGTTACATTTAAGAACTAGCACACAAAGCAACACTGGAAGTGACTATGACGTGCGCATTTTCCGAGCATGCGTACTAGGTCGTGTAGTGCCGGTTGACGGAGGGGGGAAGGGGTCTTAAATGACCATTGTGTGTGGTTGGACAAATATAAAGTTAGGTGGGATTTACCATGGATAACCTTAGCTGGCTTAGTGTAAACGGGGCCTGAGTTTCATTCAAAGAACACCATACCTACTGTCAAGCATGGGGGTGGAATAATTTTGTTTTGGGGCCTTTTTTCTGCAATGGGACCAGGGCGACTGATCCGTGTAAAGGAAAGAAAGAATGGGGCCATGTATCGTGAGATTTTGAGTAAAAACCTCCTTCCATCAGCAAGGGTATTGAAGATGAAACGTGGCTGGGTCTTTCAGCATGGGCAAGGACGGTGTGGCTTTGTAAGAAGCAATTCAAGGTCCTGGAGTGGCCCAGCCAGTCTCCAGATCTCAACCCCATAGAAAATCTTTGGAGGGAGTTGAAAGTCCTTGTTTCCCAGCGACAGCCTCAAAACGTCACTGCTCTAGAGGAGATCTGCATGGAGGAATGTGTCAAAATACCAGCAACAGTGTGTGAAAACGTTGTTAAGATTAACAGAAAACGTTTAACCGCTGTCATTGCCAACAAAGTGTATATTATTGATATTGATATATATTATTGATCAAATACTTATTTTCCACCATAATTTGCAAATACTTCATTTAAAAATCAGACAATGTGATTTTGTGGATTTTCTTTTCTTATTTTGTCTCATAGTTGAGGTATATTTATGATGAAAATTACAGGCCTCTCTCATCTTTTTAGGTGGGAGAACTTGCACAGTTGGTGACTGACTAAATACTTTTTAGGGGGAAAAGAGAGACCACTCAAAGACTGGATAAGACCCAAAGTGTCACGCACATGCATCGTTGCGGTGCTTTTGCCTTCAACATGCGGAGACTGAAGACGACGTGCAGTCAAGAGTCTTTCATTAAAGCAAACACCAAGCAACTGTGCAGCAGGGAAGTGCATAGGAAGCACAGGGGAAGTTACATATAAGTTCCATTCACAATTAGCATGCAACACAAAACAGTTAGCACATGTAACACTTGCTTCTCTGTGTGCGTCTGTTCGTGTCCAGTTTGTGTTTAGCTATTTAAAAAAGCATAATGTTTAATAAACAAACGTTTGCATAAATCAAACACATTGTTCAGTCCTATATTGAGTGTACATTTTAATAAGGTACGCTTATAACAAAATCAAATGTCTATTTGGGAATAATTATAAACAAAATGCGATTAATCACAAATGCATATTTTAATCGTATGACAACTTTAAATAACACAATTCTTACTGTCAACATATAATAATATATGATTTATATAACGTTTTTCTAGACACTCAAATCACTTCACAGAGAAGTGAGAACCCATCATTCATTCACTCCACTTTGATGGTTGTAAGCTACATTTGTAGCCACTGCTGCCTTAGAGTAGACTGATTGGCGTGGCTGCCAATTTGCGCCTACGGGCCCTCAGACCACCGCCAAACATTCATGCACATTCATAGACTAATGTGAGTGGCACTGAAGTGTCTTGCACAAGGACAATACCACTATTATGTTAAATCCATGGACTGGACTCTCACAATGGTATGCTAGATCCACTCGACGTCCATTGCACCGGTCGCCAAGGGGGGGTCCCCACATCTGCGGTCCCCTCCAAGGTTTCTCATTGTCACCCCATTGGGTTGAGTTTTTTCTTGCCCTGATGTGGAATCTCAGCCGAGGATGTCGTTGTGGCTTGTGCAACCCTTTGAGACACTTGTGATTTAGGGTTATATAAGTAAACATTGATTGATTGATTGATTGACAATACGGCCGTGACTAGAATGGCGGAAGCTGGAAACGAATCTGGAAGCCTAAAGATACTGGCACAGCCGCTCTACCGTCTGAGCCACACTGTCCCACATACAAATACAAATATGTATTTAATGGAGAGTTCAAGTTTTGGTCAAATATCCTGGAGTAAAATACAGAACCTCCAATGGCCCCTGGCAATCGACTTATATCTGGGCTCAATAAAGTACTGTATTTTCCGGACTAGCGCACTTGTACATAAGCCACACCCACCAAAAAAAAAAACATTCTATATATTTGCCTCAGTGGACTATAAGCCGCAGATATATACGTTGTGAAATTAGTTATTTACACGGAAAGGTTTTGTACATTTGTATTTATATACCTCCAAACGGTGGCTGTAGCACGGCAGTAAAACGGTTGTTTAGACAAAACAGAAGTCGTCGTCATGGACCCTCTAGCTGTGGAAGCTAGCTCTCCAATCAGCTAAACAGAGTCAATAAGCCCACAATGACATTTTGGTGAATTTACGAAACTGAAACAATACAAAGAAAATACCACTGGGAAATAACAATGCTAACAGAGACACTCGTAAATGTGTTCACACTCTAGCTAATGCTAACGACGCTCGCTTAATTGCATTACAATAGCACGTACAAATATGCATGAAAACACTCCAATAGACATCACACATGGGACCTGTTTAGTAAGTATGAATTGTTTTAATTAGATTGTTCACGGATCACAGGACTAAATGACTACAGGCCGGTTGCACTGACGTCTGTGGTCATGAAGTCCTTTGAGCGCTTGGTCCTGCCCCACCTCAAGGACATCACGGCCCCCCTTCTGGACCCACTGCAGTTCGCCTACAGATCCAACAGGTCTGTGGATGATGCACTGAACCTGGCCCTCCACTTCATCCTGGAGCATCTGGACTTCCCAGGAACCTACGCCAGGATCTTGTTTGTGGACTTCAGCTCTGCCTTCAACACCATCCTCCCTGGACTGCTACGAGACAAGCTCTACCAGCTCAGCGTGCCCGACTCCCTCTGCCGTTGGATCAATGACTTCCTGACAGACCAAAGACAGCACGTGCGGCTGGGGAAGATTGTCTCGGACAGTCGAACCACAAACACTGGTACTCCTCAGGGCTGTGTACTCTCCCCCTGGCTCTTCTCCCTGTATACAAACTGCTGCACCTCCAGTCACCAGTCCGTAAAACTGCTCAAGTTTGCGGATGACACCACCCTCATCGGGCTCATCTCGGATGGCGATGAGTCCGCCTACAGGAGAGAGGTGGACCGGCTGGCGTCCTGGTGCAGCCTCAACAACCTGGAGCTGAACGCCCAGAAAACAGTGGAGATGATCATGGACTTCAGGAAAGTCACAGCCCCACCATCCCCCCTCACCCTGATTGACTCTCCCACCCCCGTCTCCATTGTGGACTCCTTCCGTTTTTTGGGCACTACCATCACCCAGGACCTCAAGTGTGAGCCGACCATCAGCTCCCTCATCAAGAAGGCCCAGCAGAGGATGCACTTCCTGCGGCAGCTGAGGAAACTTAAGGTGCCGACCGAGATGCTGGTGCAGTTTTACTCAGCCATCATCGAGTCCATCCTCACCTCCTCCATCACCGTGTGGTTCCCCGGCGCCACAGTCCAGGATAAGCATCGACTGCAGCGCATCGTACATGCTGCTGAGAAGGTGATTGGCTGCAAGCTCCCATCCCTCCAGGACTTGTTCTCCTCCAGGACCAGGAGGCGTGTGGGTCGGATTACAGCTGACTCTTCTTTCCTCCCCCCTCAGGCAGGAGACTACGCTCCATCCAGACCCACACCTCCCGCCATTTGAACAGTTTTTTCCCCTCGGCCATCAGGCACATGAACAATAACTCCTAACAGTAGCTCCTTGAATTCCTTCTAAGTCTATAACAAGATCTGATAGCTCAGTTACAGCTCTTTTATTACCAAATATGTGTTATATGTGTTTTATGTTGCACGATTGCACCAAGAAAAATTCCTAGTTTGTGAACCCGTTCTCAAACTGGCAATAAAACTACTCTGATTCTGATTCTGAAACTTACAAACGTTCTTTGGAGTAATGAATGAAAAATCCTTTCGAGCAGAATCGCTATTGATGGTTTTACTTTAAGTTCAAGGCATTAAAACAGTAGGTATATTTTCAGCACCTGCGGTGAGCGAACTCATCCAAAAATGGCACCATTGCACAAACAATAACACACCTTTTCAATGTGTCTGCTTGAGTTTAATGAAAACTATTGAACGCAAAACAATTTGGTGGTGAACGAACACAAATCCATTAATTAGTCGCACCCTTTTATAAGCCGCAGGGTTCAAAGCGTAGGGAAAAAAAGCAGCGGCTTATAGTCCGGAATTTACGGTATTCTGGTTCTGATGTTGTACAGTAAATGTACATCGAAAGCAAAGAGATGGTGTGATGTATTGAAAAGCCAAGTTGTTCTGCGTTCAACTAACTATGAATGTACTAGATCAGGGATCCCCAAACTTTTTGACTCAGGGGCCGCATTGGGTTAAAAAAAAATTGCCGGGATGTGTGTGTGTGTGTGTGTGTATGTGTGTGTGTGTGTGTGTGTGTCCATCCATCCATCTTTTTCCGCTTATCCGAGGTCGGGTCGCGGGGGCAGCAGCCTAAGCAGGGAAGCCCAGACTTCCCTCTCCCCAGCCACTTCGTCCAGCTCCTCCCGGGGGATCCCGAGGTGTTCCCAGGCCAGCCGGGAGACATAGTCTTCCCAACGTGTCCTGGGTCTTCCCCATGGCCTCCTACCGGTCGGACGTGCCTTAAACACCTCCCTAGGGAGGCGTTCGGGTGGCATCCTGACCAGATGCCCGAACACCTCATCTGGCTCCTCTCGATGTGGAGGAGCAGCGGCTTTACATTGAGCTCCCCCCGGATGGCAGAGCTTCTCACCCTATCTCTAAGGGAGAGCCCCGCCACCCGGCGGAGGAAACTAATTTCGGCCGCTTGTACCCGTGAACTTGTCCTTTCGGTCATAACCCAAAGCTCATGGCCATAGGTGAGGATGGGAACGTAGATCGACCGGTAAATTGAGAGCTTTGCCCTCCGGCTCAGCTCCTTCTTCACCACAACGGATTGATACAGCGTCCGCATTACTGAAGACGCCGCACCGATCCGCCTGTCGATCTCACGATCCACTCTTCCCTCACTCGTGAACAAGACTCCGAGGTACCTGAACTCCTCCACTTGGGGCAGGGTCTCCTCCGCAACCCGGAGATGGCACTCCACCCTTTTCCGGGCGAGAACCATGGACTCTGACTTGGAGGTGCTGATTCTCATCACAGTCGCTTCACACTCAGCTGCGAACTGATCCAGTGAGAGCTGAAGATCCTGGCCAGATGAAGCCATCAGGACCACATCATCTGCAAAAAGCAGAGACCTAATCCTGCAGCCACCAAACCGGATCCCCTCAACGCCTTGACTGCGCCTAGAAATTCCGTCCATAAAAGTTATGAACAGAATTGGTGACAAAGGGCAGCCTTTGTGTGTGAGTGTGTGTGTGTGTATATAAAAATACAGTCGTGGTCAAAAGTTTACATACACTTGTGAAGGACATAATGTCATGGATGGCTGTCTTGTGTTTCTAATATTTCTACAACTCTTATTTTTTGTGACATCACATGGACAAAGATAAGACCTTCTGGAGGAAAGTTCTGTGGTCAGATGAAACAAAAATAGAGCTGTTTGGCCAAAATACCCAGCAATATATTTGGAGGAGAAAAGGTTAGGCCTTTAATCCCAGGAACACCAAGTCTACCGTCAAGCATGGTGGTAATACTAATATGCTCTGGGCCTGTTTTGCTGCCAATGGGACTGGTGCTTTACAGAGAGTAAATGGGACAATGAAAAAGGACGATTACCTTCAAATTCTTCAGGACAACCTAAAATCATCAGCCCGGAGGTTGGGTCTTGGGCGCAGTTGGGTGTTCCAACAGGACAATGACCCCAAACACACGTCAAAAGTGGTAAAGGAATGGCTAAATCAGGCTAGAATTAAGGTTTTAGAATGGCCTTCCCAAAGTCCTGACTTAAACGTGTGGACAATGCTGAAGAAACAAGTCCTTGTCTGAAAACCAACAAATTTAGCTGAACTGCACCAATTTTGTCAAGAGGAGTGGTCAAAAGATCAACCAGAAGCTTGTGGGTGGCTACCAAAAGCGCCTTACTGCAGTGAATTTTCCAAGGGACATGTAACCAAATATAAACATTGCTGTATGTATACTTTTGACCCAGCAGATTTGGTCACATTTTCAGTAGACCCATAATAAATTCATAAAAGAACCAAACTTAATGAATGTTTTTTGTGACCAACAAGTATGTGCTCCAATCACTCTATCACAAAAAAAATATGAGTTGTAGAAATTATTGGAAACTCAAGACAGCCATGACGTTATGTTCTTTACAAGTGTATGTCAACTTTTGTTTGCGACTGTATATATATATATATATATATATATATATATATATATATATATATATATACAGTATATATATTGTATATTGTCTAAATACAGTAAATATACAGTATATATATATATAGGGCTGGGTGATATATCGATTTACTCGATATATCGCGGGTTTGTCTCTGTGCGATATAGAAAATGACTATATCGTTATATTTGTGTATACGTTCTCACGCAGTTGCTTTTAGCTGCGGGCATTACACTACAGGCTTTTTTCACTCTTTCGTGTCTCTCCTCACAGAGACTTAAAACAAGTGCACCTTCTTACATACGTCACATTTCCAGATTAACACCGTATGAAAAAAATTGTCAAGAACAGAATGAGATAATGTCCGCAGGAACCTACCACATAGTGAAGGACATAATCCATTTATTTCCAGTTATGCAACTAATTTTTATTTGACAGTTATTGAAATATCTTGTGTGACATCATGCACAAAAGTACACTTTATTTGTTTTAAACTATTGTAGTTGCGTTCTGTACAAAAAGTGCACTTTAATTTAGTGTTGTTTTGATATGTCATCTAAGTGACATCATGCACACAAGTGCACTAATAGCTTGTTTTAAAATGTCTCTGACAATTTTGCACTTTCTGTTTTGAAATGACATGAATGTTTGTGCCACTGCTTAATAACTGTTTAATAAATACAGTTTTGGTAAATTTAGTTAATTGTGATATCCCTTTCTGCATGAAAGTTTAAAATGAGCATATATTAATGCAGTATGAACAAGAATGTTTTAATGTAGACACATATAATCATCATACTGCTGTGATTATATGCATCAAGTGTTCATTCAAGGCTAAGGCAAAATATTGAGATGTACTGTATATTGTGTATTGTGACATGGCTTAAAAATATTGAGATATTAATAAAAGGCCATATCGCCCAGCCCTATATATATATATATATATATATATATATATATATATATATATATATATATATATATATATATATATATATATATATATATATATATTCCTCACCTAATTGACTAAAAGAGTGCGCACTTGCCACACGCTCGCCTGACACTGCTAAGCAAGCGCAATGATGTCACGTTATTGATGGGAAAATGCACGTTTAGACTATATGATTTGCCTGAGCGGCTAGGAGATACCGAGACTAACAAGAGGTAGAAAATAGATTAAAAAGGACAACTTAAAAAAAAAAAACTTGAGACTTCCCGCGGGCCGGATTTTGGACGCTGGCGGGCCGTATTCGGCCTGCGGGCCGTAGTTTGGGGACCCCTGTACTAGATCTTTTTGAAACACTAGTTCCTGTTCAGGATCATTCGAGGCGGTCAAGCCTTCAGCTGTATGTCAACCAGCTATGTGAACAACTACACTAAAAAGGTCCTAATACTGTAATACTGTTTCAAATTCTGTGTACATTTTTGGAACACTTTTGTTCTGCTCATAATCCCATTGAAGTCTTGGTAATTACTTTACTGAGGTAAATCTAATTCAGCCTGTGATTTTGGCAAGTGGCGGTACGTAGCACACAGCACGCTCGTAACTTGACTGAATACTAATGGGTCACATTGTCACGCACAGACAATGCGCTGTAAGAGATTTATAAACCGATGTGTGCGTTATGGGATGAGCGCAGTTTGCTCTTTGTTTTCCATTCGTCCTCATAGGGGAAAAGTGTGTGTCCTGGATTTGCATTTATATAGTGCACATCGACAAAGGATCCTCAGAGTACTGTGAGGTGTTTAGTATGTGATGTATGGAACAGGGGTGTGGGCAGTGTGTTTGCTGAGTGTCGGTGTACTTTATGTGTGCTCCTAAATTAAAGGGTGCAAAAGTTAGAAACTCTGTTGCTATATATAACGAGTTTGGGAGTACTTAAGACAGGAGTGGATCCATGATAAGCTCCTTCCATGATAGCAGCTTGAAGAAGTCATCCAACTCAATGACACTTTCATTTCCAGAAATTCCCTTCGCAATGTTAGATGGTAACTCTGGAGAAGCTGAGTCACCATTGCAATAAATACACCTCTAAAGGCAGAACACAATTCTTGGCCGTCTTTAAGGATGGGTGCCTTTCACGTTTGAATCAATAAAGTTCCTGGGTAATAATACTGGTAGTCATTGATATCAATTGTCTCTACTTTTGTGTGTTAATGAATGTAATCTGTTTGATAATAAAAATATTTTTTTACACTAAACAGGGAGTTGATCATGATAACTGCGCTGTCCAGTTGTATCTTGTTTTCTTCAACCTATGTATATCGTTTGCAAGTATTGTATTGTAGATGTTGCATGCATTTGTAATTCCAAGACGTGTGATGGCAGTAGTGAATAGGCTACAGTGTGTTGCTGTAGTCAGGAAGTAGTCTTTGCCATTAAGCTGAATGTGCCAGTCTTGTCTTTTGTAGAGTCCGACAAAGTGTCTATACCCAAAATATTGTACTTATTGCATACAAGCTGTTTGATTGCAACGTGCATCTGAGTTGTAGGTTTGATTGCCAAATTTGGAGGAGTTGAAAACGCCATGTAAAATTGCTTATGCTAATTGGTAACATCTTTATGGCATATTCAATGTCAATTAGCATCGAGCTAGCGCACTCTCAAAAATGAAGCCTTACTGTACTTTCTAGCGCCTTCTTCTTGCTTTGATCGAATCAACAATTTAACATTACCTGGAATGGGGGTGTCAAACAAATTTTTGCTTAGGAGCCACATGGAGGAAAATCTATTCCCACGCAGGCCACACTGGTAAAATCATAGTATAATAATTTAAAAATAAAGACAACTCAAAATGGTTTTCTTAGTCTTTAGGGATGGGTGTCTTTCACATTTAAATCAAAGTTCCTGGGTATCAATACTGGTAGTCATTGATATCATGTTTTTCTACTTTTGTGTGTTAATGAATGTTTGTTAATACAAATCTTTTTTTTACAATAAACAGGGAGTTGATCATCATGAGACAGGGTGTCCAGTAGTATATTGTTTTCTTCAACCTATTTATATCGGTTGCAAGTAATGCATAGTAATTTGTTTTTTTACATTTGCAATTCCAAGACGTGTGATGGCAGTAGTGAATAGGATACAGTGTGTTGCTGTAGTCAGGAAGTAGTATTTGCCATTAAGCTGAATGTGCGAGTCTTGTCTTTTGAAGAGTCTAACAAAGTATCTATACCGAAAATATTGTATTTATCGCATACTGTTTGATTATAACGTGCATCTGAGTTGTAATTTTGATTACCAATTTTGGAGAAGTTGAAATTGCCATGTAAAATTGCTTGTGCTAATTGGTACCATCTTTATGGCATATTCAATGTCAATTAGCATCGAGCTAGCGCACTCTCAAAAATGAAGCCTTACTGTACTTTCTAGCGCCTTCTTCTTGCTTTGATGGAATGAACAATTTTAACATTACCTAGAACAGGGGTGTCAAACAAATTTTTGCTTAGGAACCACATGGAGGAAAATCTATTCCCACGCAGGCCACACTGGTAAAATCATGGCATAATAATTTAAAAATAAAGACAACTCAAAATGGTTTTCTTTATATTATATTAGCTGTAGGCTAATATTGTGTCAACAACAGCAGCATAAACTAGCATTAGCACAATGCTATCAATGTGCCGCTAAGATAGTCGGTCTGCGTTGGCGCTTATAATAACAATATCACTCATACTTGGTTAAATTTCAGGTCACAACATGTAAATGGAATATTGTTGGCACTTTCTGGATGTTTTTAGAGGGTATAATGAACACAACAGAGGAAACCTCGATCTGTTGACTCAATTGTTCGCTATTTATTTACGATTTCCAATGCATGAAATAAGCCAAGCATGTGTGTGCTTGTCTTACATAAGGATTGTGAATGATAAACAGCACATCTCTTTCCAACTTTTCCAATACTATGGTCAGAGTGCAGAAGCGTTACTATCGTGATGTCAATCTCCGAAAATAGCCGAAGGAATATTCAAAATGGTTGACTGAATTTGTGGCATTTTGTGATGTTCACATACTTTGCGGATTGTAAAAACAATTGGACATGGTTCAATGCAGGGGTGTCACACTGGTTTCATTGAGGGCCACTTCACAGTTATGGCTGCCCTCAGAGGGCCACATGTAACAGTAAATATACTGTATGATCGCCTCATGATATTAAAAAAAAAGTTTTATTTTTAAATAATGATTATTCATTATAACAATGTAAATAATCACACAAAAAATTATCGCATACATCATGTATGTACGCAGATTAATCACGCAATTTATATTGATCTTACATGCTTCTTTACCCCAACCGCAGATGGTAAAGTGAAAGGCTGCATGGGTTGTTCTACGGTCAGGGATCAGATCAATGCATACATCAGTGCAAAGATGAGTGAAGAGACTCAGACTGCGAATTGCACTTCAAAATACATTCAGATGGGACTTTAGATAAAACTCAGCAAATAAATGACGTGCATTCAAGTAAAACATTTAAAAATATTCTGACAATGATATTGCTTCTGTGTCTGAACATTTGTTTAGTTAACCTGTGAGTTAAAACCCCCGGCCGAGTCATACCAAAGACTATAAAAATGGGACCCATTACCTCCCTGCTTGGCACTCAGCATCAAGGGTTGGAATTGGGGGTTGAATTACCAAAAATGATTCCCGAGCGCGGCCATTTGTGCTGCTCACTGCTCCCCACACCTCCCAGGGGGTGAGGGTGATGGGTCAAATGCAGTGGATAATCTCACCACACCTAGTATGTGTGTGACAATCATTGGTACTAAAAAAATAAAAAAAATAATCATAATTAATCCAAATTCTAAATTGTGATTAACCATATAGAATCTAAATTTAAAACAGTGATTAATCATAATTAATCCAAATAAAAAATTGTGATTAATCACGATTAATCCAAATGTAATTATTAATCTGGTTAGATCGTTCACTATGGCAGAAACATGCTGAGGCTTTCGTCCAGCAGTGGACTGACAATGGCTGATGATGATGAATTATTAATCAGATTTTTTTTATAGAGTCATTTGACAGTGCTAATTATTACATCATTGCCTATGCAAATATTACATTTATTTTATACAAATTGATGGATAGCTTGCTTTGAAATCATTAACCATGGTGACAAGCAAATACAGTATTTATTTTATTATTTTTTAATAGATATTAATATAATGTTTATTGCGTGATCAGATAATAGTGAAATCAAAATACATGCAATTGGCCTACGTGCAATGTTTATGTCAAAATAGAAATACATTTAGTAAAAAAAATTAGGTGATTTCCTAACTCACATTATTTCTAGGGATTTGCGGGCTACATAAAACGATGTGGCGGGCCAAATCTGGCCCTGTGGTTTAATGGATACAATGAAACACAAATAAGTATATAAAGTCAACTTGTTTTTCCACTCTACTGGTAGTTTAAAGGTACCAATTTATGGACTTTTTTGTGTTAAAATGTTATTTGATTGATAAGAAAGTATAATGGTGAAATGTAATTGTTGATAGTGAGCAGAAAAGTGGCTTTCGGTAGCATGACGCCTTTTAAAGATTGTAATGAATGTTTATGGTGAAGCATAGCTCTGCTACGATAAACGATACAAATAATGCAATGACTTTGGATCACACATTTGAAATGATGACGATAAATCTGTATTTGATTTCAGATATTTCAATCAACCTGCACATTAAGAGACAGGTTTACTGCTATTTGCAGCTGGCTTTGCAAGAGTCAGAAAAGCCACTTAACGACTTTAATGAGATCAGAGGAGCTTAAAGGTAGCGCTCTCCCAAAACATTCAAATCCTCAGTTTATGTGATAACCCCTCTCTTCACAAAGTGTGGGCTTTGAAGTATGAAACGGCGATTGTCGGACTGCAGATGATAAAGGTTAACATGAAATGTAATGTATTAAAAATTTATAAATATTCAAAGGTTTTAATGTCGTATCCGTTAAAATTATGCATTCAGTTGTGTTTACCCTTATGGATTTCCCTCTGTTAATCCCCCGCTGCGTGTCCACTTGAAACAAACAAACATTGTTTACTCAGATCATACATTCAATAATAAACTTGACCCAGCTATAAGAGGCGTAACAGCAAGGGGTACTTACCAAATTATACACCATAATGCAGAAATAAGTTTATAGTGGCAAACTGATTAGAAATATAAGTTTTGTGAGTAATTCCCCAACTAGTTTAGCAATATCTTTATCCAAAGGGTAGGGTTGTACAGTATACCGGTACTAGTATGGTATCGCGGTACTAATGAATCAAAAACAGTACTATACTCTGTTTGAAAACTACTGGTTCACCATATATATATATATATTTTACAGGCATCACATCGTGATGTCACATCGTGACTTTGCTGGTTTTTACAAGCAGATGAGCATGTTCGGCAGCGCACAATCACAGAGTACTTACAAGCAGACACAGTGTGTAGACAGAAAAGGAAAAATGGACGCATTTTGGCTTAAAAAACTAAAGATAAAGGTGAAGTTATAAAACTGAAACGCCCTCAGGAAGAGGTGCTTTAAGACATGGGTAGCTAGTTAGCGGCTAAAATCCATCCGCAATCGGCAGTGTTTTAGTTACTTCTAAATCACTAATCCTCGCCTCCATGGCGACAAATAAAGTACGTTTCTTACAAGTATCAACCCTGCAGGACAAGGAATAGCTAAACATGCTTCACTACACACCGTAGGAGGATACAATAGCTCACCAGCGTCACAATGTAAACAAACGCCATGGGTGGATTTACACCTGACATCCACTGTAAGGATACCAAGTACAAGGGCGTATCTAGTTGATACTACTATGGTCACATCGATATTTTTTATTGTTACAAAATCTTTTTAAAATTTTTTATTCATATTATATTCATAAACTCAGAAAATATGTCCCTTGACACATGAGGACTTAAATAATGACCAATGTATGACCCTGTAACTACTTGGTATCGGATCGATACCTAAATTTGTGGCATCATTCAAAACTAATGTAAAGTATCAAACAACAGACAAATAAGTAATTATTACATTTGAACAGAAGTGTAGATAGAAAATGTTGAAATAGAAAATAACCAGATGTTAACAGTAAATGAACAAGTAGATTAATAATCAAGTCTTACAGTTTGGTCTTCGCAATTTTGACAAAAAAAATACAATGATAAATGACACAATATTAGGAGCCTTTGTTTGTTTACTTACTACTAAAAGACAAGTTGTCTAGTATGTTCACTATTTTATTTAAGGACTTAACTGCAATAAGAAACATATATTTAATGTACGCTAAGATTTTTTGTTAAAATAAAGCCAATAATGCCATTTTTGTGGTCCGCTTTATTTGGAAAAGTATCAAAAAGTATCGGAATACATTTTGGTACCGGTACCAACAATTTGGTATCGAGACAACCCTACCGTAGGGATACGTTTATTTTGGTGGGTGGGAAAAAGTAGCTTGAATGGCTGATTATTGATAATCACATGGGACTGTTCTCTAATTGCCTCATTATGTTTTCTGCTTTGTTCATGTTCTGAGTTTTCTCTCCTCTAGCTTTGTGCTTTATATTCTCGACGCTCCCTCCATATTGACAAAAAAGACTCTCCCGCAGGCATCGCTCTTATGTGAGCAATTAAAGCATGAAACAAAAACACAAAAAACGGGTCGTACTCTTGTAATGTGCACACACTTATCAGTCATTCATTGCTTTCCCGGGGTGTACTCGATGATTTATTCAAACTCGGCTGCCAGCAGCGGGTGACGCCACATAAAGCAATTGCAACATCGAAAAAAGGAGCCTCTCTAAGAAATGGAAAGTAACCATTTGGAGCAGGATGAGTAATGCCGAGGCAATCGAAACCAAGGACGCTGTTTTGATTGGGGTAATTAAAAACCATCATCACTTACGTCAACATCAAAATCTTAAAAACGAATTGCAATCAGGATTGGGAGTAGAATTGCTTACCTATGGAATGGTTAATACAGGTTGCTCATTATAAGCATTACAAGAATAATAAACGTATGTAAAAACTGACGCTAGCGCCGCTGTTTGTGTATTTCAATAAAGTTAATTCTAAAGGTGCCATATGTAGTAATGTGGCCAGAAATTCTGTAGTCCCCTCCCACTCTCCCTGACTGAGGTTGCCAGATACGAATCTGAATCCTACTGCAAGGAACTTTAAATGGCAACCGACGAGTCATACGCTGTATGTTTCTCTTGTTTATGCTTCTTGCAAGATGGTTTACTAAGTAATGATGCCACATTTTACTGATGTCAATTAGCCAAATGTATTTGTAAACGTATGCAGTAATATTTTTGTCGGGAGTCTGGACAGATTGTTGGCATTACCCTGCTAAAATGTCTAGTATGGACCACCATCGACATAATTATATATAATAATATCTACTATATTATATATCGCATAGGCCTACTTTGATGGCAAGCCAAGGCCAACAGTAAAATGACCGCCACATTTCGTTCAGCATAACTCCATGTTGCATCCAACCTGACGCACTGCATTCTCTTCAATGTAGACACATCACTATATTTCAGTGCAGAGTGCGGTTCTATGAGCCAACCCATGTTACGCATAAACCATATAGCCTACTCCCATGTCAATACACAAAGTAGAAAATCATTACATGTAATGCATTATATTGTGCCAAGCAAATACCACCCCATAGGTGCCTGATGCACATACAGTACCAGAAACCGAACATACTAGCTTTGTTAGGCAAGATCATAGACTGTATTGGACGATATAGTTTACATACAAAATGTCCATTTCCATTTATTACAAGTAATAAGAAAATATAAATGCCTGACTAACTATTGTGGGGGGTCGTGGCCTGCGGACCTGCAGCGAAGCGGGGTGTGTCAGGATCGGCTTCGAGATTAGTGACAGGTTCGTAGATGACACAGCTGTGAGTGTTTGTCTGATCACCTGTCGCTCTGTAAAAGGCAGCAGTCGGGAAGGAGAGGAGGTGGTTGATGGTGGAGAACGAGCAAGAGCGAGAGAGACTTTAACGTGGCTGAAAAGCACAAGAAGGACAACTTAATGAGAAATAAATCATTGTTCATAAAGATGAACACGGCTGTCATGTCCATCATTGGTGGTCCAGAGAACCCTTAGGAGCAAGACCTCCACAATTTGGCGCCCAATGTGGGGCACTTGTCACGTGGGAATTTGCTCCGTGCCCAGGAACTTCAGCAGCGCGTGTACAACAGGGGTACTCAGCTAAGAAAATTTTCACCGGGAGGAAAAGTGCTTGTGTTACTTCCAACATCCAGCTCAAAATTACTTGCCCGGTGGCAAGGACCCTTTGAGGTCACACGGCAAGTGGGTGATGTGGACTACGAGGTCCGGCGCTCGAACCGGGGCGGAGCCACCCAAATTTATCATATAAACCTCCTGAAAGCATGGAAGGAGGTGGAGCCTGTTTCCATGGTGACGGTGGTTGAGGAGGAGGAGGAGTTCAGGCCAGAGGTCCCGCGCTCTGGTCTGCCCTTTCCCCTCCTCTGTGACGATCAGCTCACGTCAGCGCAGAGAGCGGATGTTGCTAAGCTGCAGCAGCGCTTCTCTGATGTGTAGCATCATATTAAGACCAGCCCGGGCGTTACGGTGCGGTCTCGGCCCTATATGCTCCCTGAACACAAACGCAAAGTTGCTGGAATTGGGGGTAATAGAAGAATCCCACAGTGCGTGGTGCAGCCCCATTGTTCTGGTAGGGAAGAAGGATGGGTCTGTGCGGTTCTGTGTGGATTACCGCAAGGTGAACAAACTATCACGTTTTGAGCACTGCTCGTTTTTTCACGACACTGGATTTAACCAAGGGCTACTGGCAGATTCCCTTGTCACCAGAGTCCAAAGAAAAAACTGCCTTTTCCACTCCGGAAGGTTTGTACCAATTTGTGACACTTCCGTTTGGCTTGTTCGGTGCGCCTGCCACGTTCCAGCGCCTCATGGACCAGGTACTGCGACGCCACACTGCATACGCGACTGCCTACCTGGATGACGTCATCACCTAGAGTGGCGGCTGGGAAGAACACATGCGGCGGGTGGGGGCAGTGCTCGAGTCCCTGAGACAGGCAGGGCTCACCGCCAACCCGCCGAAGTGTGCGGTTGGCCGGAGGGAAGTACAGTATCTGGGATACCACTTGGGAGGAGGGCAGGTGCGGCCGCAAGTAAATAAAACAGCGGCAATTGCGGCCTGCCCCACCCCCAAGACGAAAAAAGAGGTGAGGCAGTTTTTGGGTCTGGCCGGTTACTACCGGAGGCTTATCCCCCAGTTTGCGGACCTGACCAGCCCAATAACTGACCTTACCCGAAAGGGTGCTCCAGATCTGGTCCAGTGGACGGAGCGGTGCCAGCAGGCGTTTGAGAGGGTTAAGAAGGCCCTCTGCGAGGCCGGTCCTGCACATGCCTGATTTTTCTCTCCCGTTTTGTCTGCAGGCTGACGCGTCGGCAGAGGACTGGGAGCGGTTTTGTCCCAGCAGGTGGAGGGCGTCAACCGACCCATCCTCTACATCAGCCGGAAGCTATCCGAAAGGGAGGCCAGGTACAGCACAGTGGAGAGGGAGTGCCTCGCCATCAGGTGGGCGGTCGGGGTCCTCCGATACTATCTCCTGGGGCGCTCATTCAGCCTCTGCTCAGACCACAAACCCCTCCAGTGGCTCCACCGCATGAAAGATGCCAATGCGCGGATCACCCGTTGGTATCTACCTTTGCAACCCTACAACTTCAGAGTGATTCACAGACCGGGTGCACAGATGGCTGTGGCCGACTTCCTTTCCCGCTCCTTCACGAGGGAGGGGGGCGGGGGGGGGGGGGGGGGCAGGCGCGGCCGGACGGTGTCCCGGCCTAAGTCTGGCGGTGGAGGTATGTGGGGGGGCGTGGCCTGCGGACCTGCAGCGAAGCGGGGTGTGTCAGGATCGGCTTCGGAGATTAGTGACAGGTGCGTAGATGACACAGCTGTGAGTGTTTGTCTGATCACCTGTCGCTCTGTTAAAGGCAGCAGTCGGGAAGGAGAGGAGGTGGTTGATGGTGGAGAACGAGCAAGAGCGAGAGAGACTTTAACGTGGCTGAAAAGCACAAGAAGGACAACTTAATGAAAAATAAATCATTGTTCATAAAGATGAACACGGCTGTCATGTCCGTCATTGGTGGTCCAGAGAACCCGGAGGAGCAAGACCTCCACACCTATCAAGGAGGAAATTAGCAAGTTTGGCGTCAGATGAAAAAATCTTCTCCGCCTTCAATTGTCTCCATCTTTCAAATCCTCTTTTTGCTCCTGCCTTTGTCATGAATAAGTTGAGAATCGTAACGACGCCTTCTATATTTACTAAGGTCTGACATGTTTAGGGACGGTATAGCTCGGTTGGTAGAGCGGCCGTGCCAGCAACTTGAGGGTTGCAGGTTCGATCCCCGCTTCCGCCATCCTTGTCACTGCCGTTGTGTCCTTGGGCAAGACACTTTACCCACCTGCTCCCAGTGCCACCCACACTGGTTTAAATGTAACTTAGATATTGGGTTTCACAATGTAAAGCGCTTTGAGTCACTTGAGAAAAAGCGCTATATAAATGTAATTCACTTCACTAATTCACTTCACTAGTAACTTTACCAGTGGCAGTAGCCAGACGAAGGTGGCGGTGCGTAACTGGCAACCTTGATGTGACACACTCACTGACTTTTTAATTGGTCAAACGGTGGAGGGCGGGGCATCGAAATGAACACAATAACAATAT
This sequence comes from Entelurus aequoreus, assembly GCF_033978785.1. NCBI lineage: Eukaryota > Metazoa > Chordata > Actinopteri > Syngnathiformes > Syngnathidae > Entelurus > Entelurus aequoreus. The sequence continues at coordinate 50,619,438 of NC_084736.1, forward strand.
TTCGGGGCTGTAAATCTAATTTTGAAATGAGCATACCCATTGAGTTACTGTTATCAGTTATAAATAAATAAAAACATGATTTATTGATGCCGTTTGGCATATCAGGGCTATTTAATGATGACTTGACATGAAATTAATACATATGGCATCTTTAATAAAACTTACTTTCTGTTTTAAAATGTTCTACCTACACTTCTGTTAAAATGTAATAATCATTTTTTCTTATGTTGTTTGATACTTTACATTAGTTTTGGATGATACCACAAATTTGGGTATAGAGCCGATACCAAGTAGTTACAGGATCATACAATGGTCATAATTTAAGTCCTCATGTGTACAGGGACATATTTCCTCAGTTTATAAACATAATATACATTTTTTAAAAACTAAAAAATAATTTTTGATGCTAGAAAATATTGATGTAATCATAATAGTATCCACTAGATACGCTCTTGTACTTGGTATCATTACAGTGGATGTCAGGTGTAGATCCACCCATGGCGTTTGTCTATATTGTGACGCCGGTGAGCTACTTGTAAGAAACGTAATTTGTGTCGCCATGGAGGCAAGGATTAGTGATGTAGAAGTAGCTAAAACACTGCAGACTGTGGATGGACGTTAGCCGCTAACTAGCTAGCCATGTCTTAAAGCACCTCTTCCTGAGGGCGTTTCAGTGTTATAAGTTCACCTTTATCTTTAGTTTTTGAGCCAAAATGCGTCCATTCTCCCTTTTCTGTTTACACACGGTGTCTGTTTGTAAGTACTCAGTGTGTCTGCGCTGCCGAACGTGCTCCTATGCTCGTAAAACCAGCAATGTCATGACGTGAATACGACGTGCCGTCATGCCTGTAAAAAAATGGGGGTGCGGTGACGGGTACTTTTTAGAGGCGGTATAGTACAGAATATTAGTATTGTTATTCATTAGTATCGTGGTACTATACTTATCGGTATACCATATAGCCCTAATCTGGTGACATGCTAACAAACAGAACCAGGCAGGCGCCACATAGTGAGTGTACTAAATGCAGTAAACGGAAATATTTCCACACTTAGCAGAAAAGGTAGACAGGTTAGGTTTCTGATGTGTATTTGAGGAGGAAAAGTGCAAATTCTGGGATTTTTACGAATTAAAAAAAAAAGAAATACTATTTTGGCTCGGATTTCTATTTTATTGCATTACCTTTATTAAACTCATTATAAATGGGGCCATTTATATATTTTGAGTGGATGACTTTTCCATTGTCACCAGAGCATGAACAAGATGACTCCTGTGTGAGTAAAGGTGATTTGAAAAAAGTTTGAAAAGGAAGTGCCGCCAACACCATATCCGATTTAGAAATGAATCACTGTCTTGTGCTGACGTAATGGTCCATCACTTCACTGAACATCTCATTAAGGCTTTGACGACCTGGCAACACGTGGCAGAGCAACTTGTTGCCGAGATCTGTTTTAGCGCCTACACATTGTCAACCTGTGAGGAAGACTTTCAAACTCGGCACGTAATTTACTGCCCATTAATTCAAGCAACGGACGACTTCCTCCTGTTGTTTGTGTTTTATGTCTACTGGCAGGCTGTGTTTAGTTTAATGTTGCTTTGCAAATACGAGGGAGGATGACAATTTTTGAGGACGAAAAAACATGAAAAAAACAACAGAATGTCTTTTTAGTATGCGTTACTACTTTTTGGCAAACTACTGTCGCCTGGGGCCTTTTTGTATAAACCTCTGCCTTTTATAGACCTTTTGAGGTTTTAACCCCCTGAGGCAGTGGTTCTCAAATGGGGGTACGCGTACCCCTGGGGGTACTTGAAAGTATGCCAAGGGGTACGTGAGATTTTTTTAAAATATTCTAAATATAGCAACAATTCAAAAATCCTTTATAAATATATTTATTGAATATTACTTCAACAAAATATGAATGTAAGTTCATAAACTGAACATCAAATCAAGTAGGCTATTCCATTCATTACCATAAAGCCAGAGTTTCCCCCACGCCATGATGGTTTGACCCTCACTAAAATGTCTTGTCAAAAAGAACTGTGAAAAGAAATGCAAGAATGCAATATTCAATGTTGACAGCTAGATTTTTTTTGGACTTGTTCCATAAATATTGATGTTAAAGATTTATTTTTTTGTGAAGAAAAATTTATAATTGAATCACTTGTTTATTTTTCAACACGTTTTTAGTTATTTTTATATCTTTTTTTCCAAATAGTTCAAGAAAGACCACTACAAATGAGCGATATTTTGCACTGCTATACAATTTAATAAATCAGAAACTGATGACATATTTTACTTCTTTATCTCTTTTTTTCAACCAAAAATGCTTTGCTCTGATTAGGGGGTACTTGAATTAAAAAAATGTTCACAGGGGGTACATCACTAAAAAAAGGTTGAGAACCACTGCGCTAAAGCAGGGCTTTTTGACTGCATAATGAAGAGGGCCAAAGGCTCAGGGGCCGAACATCGAAATGTGGATGTTTCGTCAAAAAGGGCCTGAGCAGGTTATATTTCTTTAAGACTGCCTTTACCTAATTACAAAGTAAACTTATTTACACTGCATTGTCAATAAATTCATTATTCTGCCCTCGCTACTCGTTCCCAGTGTGTGCAACTGGACAGATAGTTAACAGCACAACGAAACAGAAGTGTTGTTGAGGTTTGATGATCTTTTTTTTAAATTGTTTTCCTTCCTCAGTTTTATTTCTTTACACGTCTCTCTTCATTTAGGTTTGTAAGACTAAAAATATAAACATTGAATAAAAACATTACAAAAGTATTTCGTCAATTGTGTATTTTACATAAATAATGTCTATTGTGTATTCTAAATAAATACAATATGTTTTGTGTTGATACGTTTACACAATAAACTACAGATGTGTACGCATATAGAAATTAAAGTTTCCATACGTTATAATTGAATGTCAAGTCATCATTAAATGGCCCAGATATGTCAAAAGGAATTAATAAATCAGGCTATTTTCAAATACCTTTATAACTGATAACGGTAGTTCAGCCGGGATATGCTCATTTCAAAATTAGATTTACAGCCCCAAAATGTTGTTATTGTTTTCATTTCGATGTCCCGCTCTCCACTGTTTGACCAATTACAAAGTCTGTGAGTTTGTCACATAAATGTTACTTAATTCATTAAAAAAAATTATAAAAAAAGAAAACAAATTTGTATACATATGTAAATGTATTCAGTTATAAACATTCATTCACTTTCTTCTTTCCTTCATGGATCTAAACTTTACCGCTGCTGGTAGTTTTTTCTATGTTTTTATTTAATAAGTTGTAGGTGTATTTATTTCAGTATAAAAGTGTAAAAAGTGTTTTGCTTGGGTCATGAAATGATGATAATGGTGTGCCAGGGCATACATACATTTTCTATTTAACGCTTAAATCTCTGGAGTCTACATCAACTTCAGATCTATCTCTCATTTCAAAATGTTTTAGTTTTTTTTATGTTGGTTTTTTGTTTGTTTGTTTTCCGCCCTTTTTTGTCAAACAAAACTATGTTTTTAATGGCAAACACACAAAATATGCAAAATCTTCCACCAAAAATATTTTTCAAAGTGGAATATTTGATGTGAAGTAATCGGAACCTTGGATAGGTCAATAATTCATAATAACATTGATTTTGATTCAATATTATGTTTTGAGCAGTGACAGTTTGAAAGAAAAAAAAACAGCTTTGTTTTATTAGTCAACATTGCAGCTTTTTGTAAATTACATTTAACCTTTAAGCTTTTTTATTTGACTTTTGTTATGTTTGTTTATTTTAATAGTATTTTTAGAATGTGCTGTGGGCCTTTTAAACATTAGCTGAAGGCCGCAAATGGCCTCCGGGGCACACTTTTGACACCCCTGCTATAGATAATAAAAAATTAAATCTGATAAATCTATCGATAAAAAGCAGAGCCTGGCGACGCATGCGCGTTTATCATAACTCTCTCGCTCTCTCTGTCTCCGCCCCTCCCTCACGAATGCTGCTGCGTGCACCCCTCCCCTCCCTCCCTCCCCACACCCAGACACACACACACACACAGCGCGCCTCTTCCTTGTGACACAAGAGATTCAGAAGGACGACACCGCAGCGCTCCAATAAAACACACTCAGATCTTCTGTTTCTAGCCGATACTACATAAAAAAATTACGTAAAATAACGCAGTAACGCATCATGTAGTAACGGTAACTGAGTTACTGAAAATAAAAAATTACGCGTTAGATTACTAGTTACCGCCGAAACTAAAGGCGTTACAGTAACGCGTTACAAAGTAACTGCTTAGCATGCTACAAAGACAGCGAGCAGGATGACACAAGAAACTAACCGTTAAAGCTTCAATGTAAAGGAGGTGTGATCGATTCAGATGTCGATACTATCGATACCGAGTACAGTACAGAACAAGACTAAAGTAATTAGATTTTTTTTTTAAAGTGTAATTCCTTTAAGTTTTGTTTGTCATTTATGTTATTGTTTACAAAGTCTGTGGATACAGGAAGGCTTTGAGTGCAAACAACGTATTATCGAAACAGTAGCCAATAGTAATGTTTTGCTTTTATTTAGTTACTATGCACTATCAATCAATCAATCAATCAATCAAAGTTTATTTATATACCACTGATAGTCACACTATCAGTGTGACTATCTATCTACTATGAGATGGGAGGTTGTGTGTGGGGTAAGTGAGTCCCAACTAACGTCTATAAAATGCACACAAAGAACCGTTTGCACCTTCTCTTGTGACTGGCGGGCGGTCAGCGCCATAAAGCTGAGCGGGTCCCTGGGTAATTGGGGCGCGGACAACCAACAGGACAGACTAAGTTCAACAGCCCAGTAAGGCAATTAGTCTAGGAGAAGGATCTCTGATATAAAATACCCCTTCCAACCCGCACCAAGCCAGCGTGGAAGGTGTAGGCTAATAACCAGCATGAAGAGTACGCCAAGAGATCGTTCACTATGGCAGAAACATGCTGAGGCTTTCGTCCAGCAGTGGACTGACAACGGCTGAGGATGATGATAGTCACACACACACTAGGTGTGGTGAAATTAACCTCTGCATTTGACCCATCCCCTTGTTCCACCCACTGGGAGGTGAGGGGAGCAGTGAGCAGCACAGATGGCCGCGCTAGGGAATCATTTAGCCCGTAATCACAAGTGTCTCATAGGGCTGCACAAGCCACAATGACATCCTCGGCTCAGATCCCACATCAGGGCAAGAAAAAACTCAACCCAATGGGATACAATGGGAAAGAAACCTTGGAAGGGACCGCAGATGTGGTCGACCGGTGCAATGGATGTCGAGTGGATCTAATTAATAGTGTGAGAGTCCAGTCCATAGTGGATCTAACATAATAGTGTGAGAGTCCAGTCCATAGTGGAGCCAGCAGGAGATCATCTTACATGGAGACAAGTCAGCAGCGCCGAGACGTCATCAACTGACGCACAGAAGAGTGGTCCACCCCGGGTCCCGACTTTGAACAGCTAGCGTGTCATCTGTGGTCACCTGATAACCTCTCCACGCAGGAGAGGGGGGCAGAGCAGAAAAAAGACGGCAGATCAACTGGTCTAAAAGGGGGGTCTATTTAAAGGCTAGTATATACAAATGAGTTTTAAGATGGGACTTAAATGCTTCTACAGAGGTAGCATCTGTAACTGTTATCGGGAGGGCATTCCAGAGTACTGGAGCTCGAATAGAAAACGCTTTACAGCCCGCAGAGTTTTTTTGGGCTGTGGAAATCACTAATAGCCCTTTGAGACACTTGTGATTTAGGGCTATATAAATAAACATTGATTGATTGATAATAAGCCGGAGTTCTTTGAACGCAGATTTCTGTCCGGGACATATGTTACAATACAATCAGCAAGATAGGATGGAGCTAAACCGTTTAGTATTTTATACGTAAGTAGTAAAACCTTAAAGTCACATCTTAAGTGCACAGGAAGCCAGTGCAGGTGAGCCAGTATACCTATATAAATATAGGTATATATGTATATAGGTATATAAAGGTATACAGTATAGGCCTAATATGATCAAACTTTCTTGTTCTTGTCAAAAGTCTAGCAGCCGCATTGTGTACCAACTGTAATCTTTTATTGCTAGACATAGTGAGACCCGAAAATAACACGTTACAGTAGTCAGTAAACGTAACTAGCCACTTTATTTATTTAGATGTATTTAGTTATTTGCTATAAAGGATGTTCAGTTCTATAATATATTGTTAATGTATCGGATTGAGACTCCAAATCAGATCGGATCTGAGGCCAAACAATCGGCTCCGGATTGGAGACCAAAAATGTTGACTGGGACATCCCTGGTACACAGAAATAGAAACACAACACTTTTGTTTTTATTCACATTTTTCATTAGACAAACTCCAAGATATAAAAATTTATTTTTTGCACACAAAAGGTCGATTTCTCTCAAATATTGTTGACAAATCTGTCTTGATCCGTGTTGGTGAGCGCTTCTCCTTTGCAGAGACGATCCACCCACCTCACAGGTGTGGCATATCAAGATGCTGATTAGACCGCACAGGTGTAGACTGGTCGTTATAGAAAAGAATCAGTTTTATCACACAGCACAACGCCACAGGTGGTGCAAGTGTTGAAGGCATACTCGAGGCATGCTAACTGCAGCCAAAAGCTCATTATGTTTATATTTATTGATCTCTCCCCAGACTGTCCGTGTTGTGACTGACAGAATGCTTTCTTAAGTAGTAGTGATGTGCGGATCGATACTGAAATGTCAATACCGCCGATACCAGACCTTTATGCTTTAGGCAATATTGATATATATGAAACTTTTTTTTTTTAAATGTGTCAGCTATGTATAATAGCTGACTAAGTATATTATTAATTATTAGTTAAAACATTTCAGATTTTTCTCATTAGATCCCAATGTTTTTGCTCTTTTTTCATACATTTTTACAATAGTTTTTTTTTTACCCATGTAAGAGTGAAAATAAAAAAAAATAATAATACAATTGTTTAAATGCATAAACTAGTGTGTCAAAAATTCTGCCTATATGAAAATATTAATGTTAAGTTACATATTTAATAGTGTTTATTATGGTTTAAATTCATTCATAAGTTAGTATTTCATTGTTCAATTAACTAACTAAACTTTGTTTATGTATTTTTGTTTTATTTTGAGAGCTTTTAATATTTTAGATCGGGGTGACTAAACTTTTTCCACCAAGGTCTGCATACTGTAAAGTGTATATATATATATATATATATATATATATATATATATATATATATATATATATATATATATATATATATATATATATATATATATATATATATATATGTATTTATGCTTAGTGACTAAATATAATATTAATTTAATTTCACATTCCATTTAGATTTTTTTTTTTTATAATTTTACATTTTTACTGATGTTTTTTACATTGGTATTTTATTATTTGAAAATACACAACCATTAATATTTTTGAAGACACGTTAGGTATATTTGCACAAAGTATCGTAGATACCAGCCTGAATTTTATATGGTATCGGATCGGAAAGAAAATCAGGGGTGATTACCCAAACTTGGAAAAGACAGAGACGGGCAGCAAAACAGAAGAATAGAAAATAATTATGGAATGAATAATTGATGACATAACGTTTTTTTCCCAGTAAAAATTCAAGATTTTGTCAAATAAAGCCTCCATCTGCACGGATGAAAAAAATAATATTTTCGGACAAATATGGTTGTTTTTATCAGTCTTAAAATAATACAAATCCTGACATTTTCAAATACAATATGTTGAAAATATGGAATGATTTTGATGAAAAGACAACATCTCCTTATTGAAGCCACAAATGACAAAATGCTTTATTCTCCATGAGTAAAATCAGTGTTAAAATACGGCTGTTTTTCTTTAAAGGAGAGTCCACTTTTTGGAATTTTGCCAATCGTTCACAATCCTTATCTGAGATAAGAACACAGGTCTGTCTCTTTTCTGTGCATTCCAAGTAGTATAAAAACAGCTTGTAAGAGGCAGCTAACAATGCAGGTAACAGTGGTATAATCTAATCTGCCAATAAAACCCGCTAAAAACTATGCAAAAACCTCCATCAATGTTTTGTATACATAATGTGCGTATGTATATAGTGTAGTAACAAGCACATTCATAATAATACATGTAACATTTACAGTATTTTAGTCATTTTAGCATTAGGTAACATTTCCTTGGTTCATTAATTTCACAGAGTGCGTAGCAACAAACGCTACTTCCGACAAAAAACTAAACGTTTCAAATAAGAACATAAAAACAGTGCCTTACATTGTCCACTCTCCTTGAGCTGCCAACTTCCGAAAAATCCTCACTCCTGAGACAAAACAATTCTTCCTCCCATGTTGCGATGGTCTTATGCTGTGTTCCATTTGTTAAGAGTCAGATAGTAACAAGTCGGTACCGTGTGGATTTACAGAGTTGACCAACTTCTCGGCTTGGTGCCACAACCTTCTACTATACAGGTGAGATGCATGATTTATAACCTAGCATTTACCTTAAAGGCAATACAGCGAAAGCACGCGCCTTCCAGAAAAGTAGTGCCTTGGTGTTACCTCTTCTTCTTCATCGTATGGGCAGCTGTTTTCCGGCACCCGGACCTGAGGCCGAGGGTCTATGCCTTTTACCACCCCAGGCCCGGGGGGCCCTCCCGTTCATATGTCAGGACACACAGAAGTGAGCCAGGTCACCGAGCAGTCATCCAGGTCCGCCAGGCCACGCAAACCATTAGGAGCACGATAAATCGGGCAACGCAGGATCACGTGGTCGGCAGTCTGCTCCTCCGCGCCACACTCACACGTCGCGTTAGGTGCTAAGCCCCACTGGAACATGTTTGAGCGAAAGCGACCGACACCAGTTCGGAGGCGGTTAAGCCTCACCCAGGCCACTCGTGGTAGTGAGAGGCCTGGTATTGAGCCGGTGTCAGGTATGAAGTCACGGAGTCTGGAGGAGATGGTATGCTCCAGGTCCGTGCTCCATTTGTGATTCGCCCAGTGAGCCGCCCTGATGTTGTTGTCACTGCATTGCTGCAGGAGCTTCAGGGCGGCTGGTACCAGTGGGTCTCTGGAGGGGAGGCGGGGCGTTGGCTCTGAGGAGAGTGTGAGCCTTTCATGGAGCAGGTGGTTCTCATCCATGTTTGCCCGGCCCGCCAGAGTTGCTACAGCACCTTGGCGACGAAGCTCAGCGGGTTGGATGCCTGCTAAGATGGGCAGTAGCTCCACAGGGGTGGGGCGCAGGCATCCAGTGATAACACGCAAGGCTTCGTTGATCGGGACATCAAGTTGTTTAGAGTGAGCACTGCGCGCCCAGACAGGTGCGCAGTACTCAGCAGTTGAGTAGACCAGGGCAAGTGCTGCTGTTCGCAGAGTTCTTGCCCCGGCACCCCAACCGGACCCGACCAACCGTCTCAGCAGTGAGACGCGGGTGTTGAGTTTCTTGCGTGTTGCCAAGAGGTGTTTACGGAAAGTGAGCGACCTGTCCAGGGTGACCCCAAGGTATTTAGGGTCAGGGCGAGGGTCTTCAGGTGTAGGACGAGGCCGGCATAGGGTAAGGGAAGCCCCATCCGGCTTCCGCACCTCGAACCTGATCTCACGATCCGCTTCCCAATTGTATAGGTGGAAAGCTTGTGTCACCGTCTTGGATTCGCTGAGCTTCAATCTCCAGTTATGGAGGTAAGCCACTAAAGTCTCCATGTCCTGGCTTAGAGTTCCCTCCAAGGCCTGCCAGTCCCTGTCGGAGTGCAGCAGCGCGAGATCGTCTGCGTATGCGAACCTCCGTGAGACTGTGGCAGGCAGGTCGTATGTATAGATGTTATACAGGAGGGGAGCCAGGACAGATCCCTGGGGGACGCCATTTTTCAGGCGCCGCAACCTGCTTTTATCTCTGTTACTGGTGGTGAGAGTAAAGCTGCGGTTCCAGACAAGCTCCATGATCATTTTGACCATGTGCCTGTCTGGAAGCAGGCGGAGAAGTTTGCAGGTGAGGCCGCGGTGCCAGACTGTGTCATAGGCAGCAGTCAGGTCTATGAAGACGGCACCGGCCTTCTTTTTCGCCTCAAAGCAGTCCTCGATGTCCTGGGTAAGGAGGGCGACCTGATCCACCGTGGACTTCCCACGTCGAAAACCCGCCTGCTCCCGGGGGAGGTGGGGGTCTATGATGGGCTCGACGCGGGCGTGAATCAGGCGCTCGAGGACTTTAAAGGGGACGCAGAGCAACGAGATTGGTCTGTAGCTCGTTACGTCATCCTTTGGCTTGTTCGGCTTGGGGATAGCGACAACAGTGGCCCTTCTCCAAATCCTGGGGATCCGGAGTTGGCGCAGGCAAGAAGACAGGAAAACTCTCAGCCAGGACTTCATTGCAGGGGCAGCGTGGAGCACGAGTTCAGGGCAGATGTTGTCAGGCCCAGCAGACTTGCCTGGTTTGGTATACTGGAGGGCAGCTGTGAACTCCTCCGGTGAAAACTCACCGGAGATGTTACACTCGCTAGATGTTGTTGTCCTCCAGAGGTCTGCAGTTTCCTGGCGCACCGCCCGGGAAAAATCTCGATTTATCCCGGTATATGCCCCGTTTTTCACAACCTGTGCTGCAATAGCATTTGCGGTAACGGGGCATGTTCGGGGTGCGCGCTCAGACCTACCAGTCAAGTTGTTCAAAGTGCTCCACGCGATACGGCTAGTGTGCGAGAAGTCGATGGAGTGGACTGCCTCTTTCCAGCGCTGGTGCCTCTTCCTTCCAAGAGTGGAAAGAAGGGCAGTGGCCGAATTGTTAGCCTCCGGGCCATAGGGAGCCCGGAGGAAGGCGCTGTAGAGGGTCTCGCACTCGCCATCCCAGCATGGTTTGTAGTTCTTACGCCGGCCGCGTGGGATGGCTTTTTTGGCCGCAGATGTTAGTGCCCTACAGAAGTCCTGGTATGCCTCGTCCACGTTGGGTGTGTCTGGTGGTGGGAGACACCGTGTGGACTTGTTGGTATGGAGGCGATAGAGTTTCCAATTGGCCTTCCGGAAGTTCCATCGCTTCATCGGTCCGCTCGGAACTGTTGTCACGAGGTCGGGCACCGATATCAGCGACGGTCGGTGTTGCGACCTGGGGAACATTCCTAGAACACGTCTGTCGGGGAGCTGGGTGTCCACACCGACACTCACGAAAGCCAGGTCAGGGTTCGTGTCAGTGTTATGCCGAGCGGAGTGAAAGCTGGCTGGGCCCTTCGGGTTGTAGAGAAGGTTGAGCGAGTTGCGCTCTGCCCAGTCAGAAAGAGTTTCCCCGCTCGGTGAGGTGGTACTGTATCCCCACCGTGTATGCCGGCAGTTGAAATCACCAGCATATACACACGGTGGTTCAAGCACTGGCAGTGACACTGGCGTGAGTTGTGAGGGTGGTGGTTTGTAGACGTTGACAATTTTGATGTCGCCAACGTCCACTCGCAGCCACTCGATCTCGGAGTTGTCCGGTGATCGATCGGCGAGGGTCCAGCTCAGATCGTTGTGGACAAACGTGGCAAGGCCATGCTTCTTGCTCAGGATTGACCCAGCTAGCGTGAAGTTGGTGATCGCTAGCTTGTCCGCTGTTGGGCGGTGGGTTTCCTGAAGGAGGATGACCATGGCTTGGGTGGTGTGGGCCATGTGCTCGATGACGGATGTTTTGGCATCTGTGAGCCCTTCAACGTTCAGTTGCAGTATTCTTGGTTGGAGACCGGCAGCAGTGTTGCTACCAGATCTCCGCCCAGACTGCCCCTGGACGCCAGAACGGGAGGGTACCCGAGTTGAAAGTTTTTTGTTTCGCCGCGTTACCATGGAGTAGAGCAGCGCGGTTACTTGCAGGGATCACGGCGTGAACGTAAACTTTCTCGATCCCTGTTACCTCTTAAAATACAAGCACAATGTTGCTATAGGTTGGTTAATATGCAGGTCACGGCTATAAATGGTGGCATTTTTTAGAGCGCTTTTTAGTCAAAATAGATGAATTACCTATATTGTTTGTTTGTTTTTATTATTATTTTTTTAATTTATTTTTTTAAATGTCCTGCCCAGCTTCTCAGGCAAATCATATAGCAGATGTAGATGCCCATATCGGCTGTTCAGATTTACTTTACAAAAGAGAAGTGTAGGATACTTCTCTTGTTGCCTTATTTGTATTTTGACTTTATTAAATGTATTTATATTATCATTTAGTGCAGCCGGGCCGGAGCAGGAGGGGATAGAAAGAGAGAAAAAGGAAGACAGAGGGGGGAATTGTGGGGACAAGAGGGGGATTAGACAGAGAGACAAAAACAACAACAGCAAACACAACAACAACAGAGCAACATCAGCAAATACGACATGTACAAATATGATGGTAAAAGTAATAGCAAATAAGCAGTTAGCGAAAATAAAATTAAAAAAAATGTTTTTAAAAAAAATACAGAAATGACAATGAGCATTATTACACTAAAAATGGAGCAATATGAATACCAATAGAAATAGTGCTATTCCATCCATCCATCCATCTTCAACCGCTTATCCGGAATCGGGTCGCGGGGACAGCAGCTCCAGCAAAGACCCCCAGACTTCCCTCTCCAGAGCAACATTTGCGACTTCCTCCTGGGGAATCCCGAAGCGTGCTATTGAATTACCTATATTGTTAACTGCCGCGTACTAGCAGTTTTTCACTATTTAGACAGCGCAAAAGTAAAAGACGTGTGTTTTTGTCTAATATAGGGATCCCCCCCCCCAAAAAAAAGCTGTTTTTCTTTAGGCTTAAACTGCTGACCGAGCGGAATGTCAACACATCATGGAAATTGAAATAATCCAACATCATTCTGAGTAAACAAGCTAAAGATGAAAAAAGTTTACAAAAAGGGCATATTGAAGACATGTTTTGTGGTATTTGTGTTGCGCCAGGGTCACAGTTGTGGGTTTAGAAGGCTTTTCGGTCCTCTTTTGTGTAAAAAATAGTGTGATGGCGGCACAGTCCATAAACCATGCTGTAATTTTTAGGCGCAAGCAAGTCCTGGCTTTGGGTTTTTCCTGCCTTCTTTTATATCGCGTTTTACAAAACACAAAACCAGTGAAGTTAGCACGTTGTGTAAATGGTAAATAAAAACAGAATACAATGACTTGCAAATCCTTTGCAACCTATGTTCAATTGAATAGACTGCAAAGACAAGATACTTAATGTTCAAACTGGTAATCTTTGCTATCTTTTGCAAATACCAGCTCACTTGGAATTTGATGCCTGCAACATGTTTTAAAAAAGCTGGCACAAGTGGCAAAAAAGACTGAGAAAGTTGAGGAATGCTCATCAAACACTTATTTGGAACATCCCACAGGTGAACAGGCTAATTGGGAACAGGTGGGTGCCGTGATTAGGTATAAAAGCAGCTTCCATGAAATGCTCAGTCATTCAAAAACAAGGATGGGGCGAGGGTCACCACTTTGTGAACAAATGCGTGAGCAAATTGTCCAACATTTTAAGAACAACATTTCTCAAGGAGCTTTTGCAAGAAATTTAGGGATTTCACCATCTACGGTCTGTAATATAATCAAAAGGTTCAGAGAATCTGGAGAAATCACTGCATGTAAGCGATGATATTATGAACCTTCAAGCCTGCATCAGAAAGCGACATCAGTGTGTAAAGGATATCACCACATGGGCTCAGGAACACTTCAGAAAACCACTGCCAGTAACTACAGTTTGTCGCTACATCTGTAAGTGCAAGTTAAAACTCTACTATGCAAAGCGAAAGCCATTTATCAACAACACCCAGAAACGCCATCGACTTCGCTGGGCCCGAGCTCATCTAAGATTGACTGATGCAAAGTGGAAAAGTGTTCTGTGGTCTGACAAGTCCACATTTCAAATAGTTTTTGGAAACTGTAGACGTCGTGTCCTCCGGACCAAAGGACATCCGGACTGTTACCTGCTCAGTTGCCTAGTGGTTAGAGTGTCCGCCCTGAGATCGGTAGGTCGTGAGTTCAAACCCCGGCCGAGTCATACCAAAGACTATAAAAATGGGACCCATTACCTGCTTGGCACTCAGCATCAAGGGTTGGATTTGGGGGTTGAATTACCAAAAATGATTCGCGGGCGTGGCCAACGCTGCTGCTCACTGCTCCCCTCACTGCTCCCCTCACTTCCCAGTGGGTGAACAAGGAGATGCGTCAAATGCAGAGGACAAATTTCATCACAGCTAGTTTGTGTGTGACAATCATTGGTACTTGAACTTTTTAACTTAATAGGCACAAAGTTGAAAAGCCAGCATCTGTGATGGTATGGGGGTGTATTAGTGCCCAAGGAATGGGTAACTTGCACATCTGTGAAGTCACCATTAATGCTGAAAGGTACATACAGGTTTTGGAGCAACATATGTTGCCATCCAAGCAACGTCTTTTTCATGGACGCCCCTGCTTATTTCAGCAAGACAATCCCAGCCACATTCTGCACGTGTTACAACAGTGTGGCTTTGTACTAGACTAGCCGGCCTGTAGTCCAGACCTGTCTCCCATTCAAAATGTGTGGCTCAATATGAAGCCTATAATATGACAACGGAGACCCCGGACTTAAGCTGTACATCAAGCAATAATGGAAAATAATTCCACCTGAAAAGCTTCAAAAATTGGTCTCCTCAGTTCCCAAATGTTTACTGAGTGTTGTTAAAAAGAAAGGCCATGTAACACAGTGGTAAAAATGCCCCTGTGGCAACATTTTTGCAATGTGTTGCTGCCATTAAAATCTAAGTTAATTATTATTTCTCAGTTGGAACATTGAATATGTTGTCTTTGCAGTCTATTCAATTGAATATAAGTTGAAAAGGATTTGCAAATCATTGTATTCTGTTTTTATTTACCATTTACACAACGTGCCAACTTCACTGGTTTTGTATCATTGGGATGTCCGTATACTTCTAAAAATGAACATAAAAAGTTATTTAGTTTGTGTCTGAATCTAACTCTATTGAAAACTAGACGCAACTATTGAGTCCAGTTTCTGGGCCCCCGTGACATAAAGCAACCCGAGATCCTGAAAGTAACGTTGGTACGAATAAAAGTCTGCAGTCATGCCAGTTCCAGGTACTGAGAGGTACTCTGCCTCCTGGCTGAGATGGAGTCGCATAGAAGCTGGCTGTAAATCCTATTCTAGGACAGCGGCGGACCTAAAAAAAATATATAAGATATAAAACATGAAAATTGACCCCCCTAAAATTGGGATTTGATGCAGTTCTTGGCTCTTCAGAGGCAGACCTGTGTGTGCTGTTCACAAGGCCGTTGTAGGTGAAATGTGGCTGTCAGAGCAGTCCGTAAAACTTGTTTTTGTGGGAAGATGAAGGAGCTGGAAAAAAAAAATGGCCGAACCTTAACTGGCTGAAAATTGACTGCCTCTAAAAGGGATTTGATGCCATTTTTTTGTTCCTCAGAAGTCACCCACCGTGCCCAACGACCCTCAAACTGATGGAGAGATGGTGGAGGGACCCTTTATGTATCTTATATAAAATTGTGTTTTTAATTGAACTGATCATAAAAGCACCTTGTAGGGCTGTCTCGATACCAATATTTTGGTACCGGTATGAGATGGTATTTCGATACTTTTCTAAATAAAAGGGACCACAAAAAATTGATAATATTAATATTAATTAATAGTAAGTAAACAAACAAAGGCTCCTAATTAGTCTGCTGACGTATGCAGTAACATATTGTGTCATTTATCATTCTATTATTTTGTCAACATTATTAAGGACAAGTGGTAGAAAATGGATTATTAATCTACTTGTTCATTTACTGTTAATATCTGTTTACTTTCTCTTTTAACATGTTATATCTACACTTCTGTTAAAATGTAATAATCACTTACTCTTATGTTGTTTGATACTTTACATTAGTTTTGGATGATACCACAAAAGTGGGTATCAATCCGATACCAAGTAGTTACAGGATCATACATTGGTCATATTCAAAGTCTTCATGTGTCCAGGGACGTATTTCCTGAGTTTATAAACATAGTATGAATTAAAAAAAAAACGAAAATAGATTTTGTGATGCTAAAAATATTGGTATTTTTCAGAGGCGGTATAGTACCGAATATGATTTATTAGTATCGCGGTATTATACTAGTAGAGGTATACCGTATGACCCTAGTAGCTTGTTATTGAGCAACACTTAAATATTCAAATAATTTAGTAAAGCACAGCTAATAGGCAGCTGGCAACTGGCGGACTAAACTCTAGCTGACAACCAGTGCACTAATTGCTGAAGACTGGTGGGCTAATCGTTAACTGATGACTGGTATGCTGATCGCTAGCTGAAAACTGGTAAGTTAATCAGTTGATGACTTCACATCAAAATATTCCACTTCGAAATTGTTTTGCTGTTCATTATTCGCGAGCTGATAACTGGCGCGCCAATCGCTGAGAGCTGCTGCGTAAATTGTTGTAAAACTAGCGTGTGACAACGGGTGTGCTAATTGCTAGCTGACGACAGTAGTGTTACTCGCTAAGTCGTTATTCGCTAGCTAACCACTGCCGCACTAATTGCTAACTGAGAAATGCCGCGTTGACTGCTATCTAAAATCTAGTGTGCTCATTGCTGGCTGACAACGTCCGTGTTAATCGCTAGTGGACAACCAGTTTGCTGATCTCTAGCGGAGAACTGCTGCATTAAAACTACTGTGCTAATTACTGGCTGAAATGGGCATGCTAATTGCTGCTGGTCTCTAGCTGAGAACTGCCGTGATTTGATTTCTAGCTAAAAATGAGTGTACTAATCGCTAGCTGACAACGAGTGCGTTAATTGCAAGCTGAAAACTGGTAAGTTAATCGCTAGCTGACAAGTGTAATGCTAATCGCTGGCTGTCTACTGGCATGCTAATCACTGACAACTAACCCGCTAATCGCCAGTTTGTTAATCGCTAGCTGACGACTGGCACGCTAATCGCTAGTTGACAATTGCATACTCGCCAGTTCGTTAAACGCTAGCTGACAACTAATCTGCTGATCTCTAGCTGACGACTGGCGTCATAATCGCCAGATGACAACTAGTGCGCTAGTCGCAAGCTGACAACTGAAGCCCTAATCTCTAGCTGGCAGCTTGTGCCGCTAATAGCTAACAATCTTAAATGTTAACATGAACATAACATTATTATTTATTCATGTTTTTATCTTAAAACTGCAAGGTACAGTGAGTAGGTAAGTAAATGTGTATAAAATACATTAAAATTGTTGGGGAAAAAGCGTGGGGAGTATAAACAAATATTTGTTTTTAAGTCTAGGCTGACCATACGTCCTCTTTTCCCCGGACATGTCCTCTTTTGCGGGGGTGTCTGGGGTGTCCGGGCGGGGTTTCTTAAATGCCTCAAATGTCCGGCATTTTGAATTAGGGTTGCGTGTATTTTCAACGTACGTCCAGGGTTAAGTTAAGAAGGGGTTAAAAAAAAAACTGAAGGTGCGCGCACGTAGCAACATTCGTGAGGGAGGGGCAGAGACACAGAGCGAGAGAGCTAGTGAGTGGAGAGAGAGACATGAAAACAAGAAATGCCTCCTTGCCGTGACACATGGGAAGCAGAATGCACTGTGTGCAAAGCAGCAACGTATGAATCTGTGGCAAATAAAGGGGCCAACGATCTACAAGCCCATATCGACACTACAAAGCACAAAACAGCTGTGCAGGGTGAGAGCTCGTCTGTTGTTTTTTGTTTAAATTTAATTAACTTGTTTTGAGGCATTATTTATGTTTACATTATATACAAGAGGTTATTTTGAATATTTCTACCTCTGCACTTTTTTTTTCCAAAACTGTGAACATTACAGAATATAAGTGTGACTTATTTTGTTATACTGTCAAGCAGTGTTGGCGTTAACACACTTTGTGTGTCTTTTTAACGCATTGAATCAGAAACGACGCAGATTATTAATTTAAAACTTTTTTTTTTTACTATTTGTGGCCCACAGCTAATGTTTTAAAGGCCCACGGCACATTCTAAAAATACTATTAAAATAAACAAAAACATAACAAAAGTGAAATAAAAAAGCTTAAAGGTGAAATGTAATTTAGAAAAAGTTGCAATGTTGACTCATAACACAAAGTTGTTTTTTTTTCTTTCAAATGGTCATTGCTCAAAACATAATATTGAATCAAAATCAATGTTATTATGAATTATGGACCTATCCAAGGTTCCGATTACTTCACATCAAATATTCCACTTTGAAAAATATTTCTGGTGGAAGATTTTGCATATTTTATGTGTTTGCCATAAAAAACATAGTTTTGTTTGACAAAAAAGGGCAGAAAAAAACAAACAAAAAAAACAACATAAAAAAAACTAAAACATTTTGAAATGAGGAATAGATGTGAAGTTGATGTAGACTCCAGAGATTTAAGCATTAAATATAAAATGTATGTATGCCCTGGCACACCATTATCATCATTTCATGACCCAAGCAAAAAACAAATTTTTACACTTTTATACTGAAATAAATACACCTACAACTTATTAAATAAAAACATAGAAAAAACTACCAGCAGTGGTAAAGTTTAGATCCATGAAGGAAAGAAGAAAGTGAATGAATGTTTATAACTGAATACATTTACATATGTATACGCATTTGTTTTCTTTTGTATTATTTTTTTTAATGAATTAGGTAACGTTTATGACAACCTTTTTCCAAAACACAATATAGAATGTGAGATATAACAGGATAATGCATACATTTGTCATTTGTTTTCAAAACGCTTACAAAAAAGTGGGACCCCAAAAATTTACTGTGGGACCCCATTTTTATGACTTGATGGGGTCCCTGGGACCCCATTTTGAAAATTCCTAGCGCCAACACTGCTGTCAACAGAGGAGAAAAAATGCTTTATTTTAAAAAAGAAAATATTTATAAAGCAAGTTCGAGTATCATTGGCAAATTTTCACCTAGTCCCGGCCTTGGCGTGCTGCCCACCTTGGCACGCATATATGTGTCCTCTTTTTGGGATTTCACAATATGGTCAGCCTATTTATGTAAGTTGAATCAACCAAAAATCCTGCAGTACCTCTGTGAACCCATGGGGGTCACAAGCCTCCTGTTTTCATATGGAACTGTGGCGGAAATGTCTAAAAGTATTCAGAATGAGCTTCAAGCACACCTGTGAAGTGAAAAAACCTTTCAGGTGACTACCTCTTGAAGCTCATCGAGAGAATGCCAAGAGTGTGCAAAGCAGTAATCAGAGCAAATGGTGGCTATTTTGAAGAACATTTTTGAAGAAACTAGAATATAAAATATTTTCAGTTATTTCACCTTTTTTTGTTAAGTACATAACTCCACATGTGCTTATTCATAGTTGTGATGCCTTCAGTGACAATCTACAATGTAAACAGTCATGAAAATAAAGATAACGCATTGAATGAGGTGTGTCCAAACTTTTGGCCTGTACTGTATGTAAAACCATCGTCAAAAGTAGCGTGCCACCTTACATCAGGCTATCGCTAACGGCGCTGTAACTGACCTAAAAGTATTTAATCAGATTATTTGTTAGTAGTAAAAGTAAATCATGCCGTTAATACGAACACTGGAAATAAATACATTTAAACACTCTTACTAGCATATATTAAGTGTAAATAGATACACACAGGAGTAAAAAAAAAAACCTGAGAAAATAAATTCAAGTTATAGATTACGCAATAATAGTTCCTCGGTTTGGAGCAGACCTGGGCAAAATACGGCCCACGGGCCACATGCGGCCCATTAAGATTTTCAACCCTGCCTGCCGGACATTCTACATAATTTTTTTTAGACCTGAAACATCAAAACTGTAGCCGCCATTATGATGTGAGGTGCTGTTTTTAAATTACCGTAAGTCTTTGCGATTTTGGGTATTATACGAGTTATTACGGTAACCTACGTCACAACAGCTCAGACAAGGAACAAAGCAGGGTGGGTGGGGTTTTTTTCAGAGCAGCCAGCCTGAACAGATTTACAACACATTTCTGCATAAAGTAATAATATATCATATTGTAGGTGTTTTATTAGCCTTGTTTTTTTGTTACATTTTTGTTGTGTTTTGCTTGATTGTAAAAGCCGTCTATGGAGGAGCTTGTCTGAGAAGTGAAAGATGTTCATATGTTGTTAATATTCAGTGTTTTACTGTTCATAGTTAATATTGTAAATCCCCCTTTCTTTATTTTCATGTATATTTTGGGTGTCCCATTCAGTACAAAACTGTAAAATTCCATTCCATTTTTTTTAGGTGGTCTGTCATAAGGTTTTTAGAATTCTATCGGACATTGTGACTTTTGTTCCTGAAAAAAAGGGGCTCAAACACACATAATGTACAGCATATTTTTACAGATAAATGTGTATATATCATTTATACACACATACACATTGGCCCCCCAAGACACATTTTCTCTCTCAATGTGGCCCCTGAATCAAAATATTTGCCCAACTCATGTTGTCTGTGGTTTACGTACTTCACACATTGTGGGGACCAATGTGAACATCTTGGCATGCAGAGAGCTGCTTTGGTTTGGATACAAGAGTTTCGCTACTGCGATCCATCACAGTAAAATACACACTTACTTTGACCTTGTTGTGGATGCGCCAATAAGTCAGAGAAGGGCAAAGAAAAAACATAACAGCCTCTCCATAAATTTCTAACGGTGCCAGAGGACGGACATCAATTATTCACCTCTCCAGACCAGGCAGTGATGGCAAGGAAACACCCGAGAGCTAAAGGCCAAAACACAGGTTGATTGAGTTTTCAGGATGATCATTCAGGATTACAATGAAAGAAAAGATGGTTCTCATGTTGACATTAAGTTAGAAATTAATTCCATGGCATTATATTTTCCAAAGATCTGGTTATTGTGTGAATGCTCCAAAAAATCCCGGTTTTCCCGAAATTCCAGGAATTCCGTAATACCATTTTTCAATTCAACATGTAACTGCTTCAACGTTTCTCGACCGATTTGAAAAATGTCAACACCAACCATTTCAACTCATTCAGACAATTCAAGTTTTTTACCATTTCCAAAAAAATTCCCGCTTTTCCCGAAATTCCCAATTTTTTATGAAATTCCCATCGAAATATATGGAACATTCTTCAAAGTTCAACAATTCCCACATTTTTCAACCGATTCAAACCATTCCACCTTCAACACATTCAACTCATCATGGACATTCAAACTATCTTTTTTCCACGTTTCACAAAGGTCCAGGAATTCCTGTTTTTTTGGGTTTTTTTAACCCTATTTCCAACCTTTTTCGTTTGACTATTAATTTTCCTTTTTTCATCCGATTTCAACTGTTCCACGGTCAAAACATTTTTCTTAGTCAAGAACTAGAAACATTCTCGGTTTTCCCAAAATTCCAGGAATTCCGTAATACAATTTTTCTAAAAACTGTTACTACTTCACCATTTCTTGACCAATTTAAACAATTCCAACACCAACCAATTCAGCTCATTCAGGACATCCATGCTCCTAATCATTTTCAAAAAAATACTGCTGTGGGCACACTGGGGCCCGCTCCAAGATGGCAGCGAGGAGGCGTGACCGGCGGACCCGCGTTGAAATGGACTGCAGGTGTGTGGATCAAAATTAAGTAATCCCCTCTCAGTGTGTAAAAGGGCGACAGCCGAGAACGACGGGAAAGAGAGAGTTGGAGAGCCAGCAGTGCAGGAAGAGTGAAAGCGACAGAGAGCCAGACGCAGACGACGTGGGCGGCTGAAAAGCAACTGAAAAGCAACTGAAAAGCGACCGAAGAGCGAGCAGTGGAGGAGGAGCTGAAAAGCGACCGACGAGAGACTGAGGTTTTATTTGCAAAAATAAAATAAAGTCAAACCTGCTTCACCGTGTCCTTCCTTGGTGGTCCTGAGAACCCGGACGACGGCACGGGTCGTTCACAACCTCTTTTCACAAAATTCCCAAATTTACAGGAAGTTCCCATTAAAATGATTGGGACATTTTTTCAAGTTTCACATATCCCTCATTCTTCAACCTATTCAAACCATTCCAACATCAACTCATTCAACTCATCCTGGACATTCAAACTAACACTTTCCCAAGTTTCAAACCAAATTCTGGTTTTCCTGGAAAATCAAACTCTACAACGTTCAAACCATTCCAACATTCAAACCATTTCAGCGTTTAAACGATTTCAACATTTAAAACCATTTCAGCGTTTAAACGATTTCAACATTTAAAACCATTTCTACATTCATCCTAATTTCCATTAGCATTTCAGCTTTTCAACATTCAAATCATTCCAACATTCAAATTATTCTTACATTCATACTACATTCTGTCAGCATTTCAGTTCAACTTCAGCATTGGAGCATTCACACGCAATTCCTTCAGGAATTAGCTCTTCTAGTTGGTCACTATTGTTCGGTTGGTGGCTTTGCATTTCTATGAAGAACTCCAGCATTTTATTTCTGGCCAGAACACATCAAATCTTATCGAGTGAGACGTTATCTCAGCGAGCATATCAAAGGCTAACTTGCTAACTTAACTCGTCTCATTTGGGGCATTTTTGAATACCACAAAAAAAGGGCGGAAAGTTATTCCAAAGGTCTCTGTCCTGGCTGCTCAGCTACAACTACAGACCATTGCTAACAATTCACATTCCAACCCCGTTCCCCAATATCATACCTCTCTGAACTTAATCTGCTGAGGCAGACGGCCGCCCCACACTTCTTACTCTGTAGTTTTAACAAAAACTGGACGGGCCAAGGATGAAACCATGCAAGAAATTGCTTTTGTTCTTTCATTTAGCCTTAGCAGGGGTTCATACAGAGTGAAGCCAGCTCGGATTCACTTGGTAGCCACTTCGTTTGTAATGTTCAGAATCACAATCAGATTTATTGGCCAAGTACCGTATTTTTCTGACTATAGGGCGCACTTAAAATCCTTTAATTTTCTCAAAAATCAATAGTGCGCCTTACAACCCGGTGCGTTTAATGTGCATATTAATTCTGGTTTTGCATACTGACCTCGAAAACATTGGCATGGTGTAATGATAAGTGTGACCAGTAGATGGCAGTCAAACATAAGAGATGGATAAGGTGTGGACTGCAAGCTGACGCATGTTCATTAAATGACGCTTGCAAGTACCCATAGGCAAGCAACACCAAAACGTTGATGTTTCATTGAGAATGTAGAACATTACACACAACGCTCAAAAATCTGTCAAAATGTTTTAGTACGACTTTGGTAAGCTACGAAGCCGCACTGCTTGATGGATTGTTGGCGGATTATGGCTACCGTAGTCAGACATACTGTGCTGCAATGTACGGGTATTATTATGGTGTGCATGGCACTTATTAGGAGACATATTATCTGCCGTTTCGTTTCGCAATATTATGCAAAACCAACTTTTCTTACCTTCTGGTGCCTGCTGAAGTGTATTCGGGATCTGCATAAATCCCAAAAATTTGTGAGCGTCTGACTTTTTCATTTGCACCATAGTCAATAATCTCCTTCTTGTTCTCTATCCTCTTGTTGTGGGGAATTCGTCCTCCGCTGTTGCCATTTCTGATATAAAGTAGCGTACCGTTCTAACTTATTTCTGTCAGTGGACTCGCTATGGAAGCGCTAAAAACAACCGGTAAAACAAAGATGACGAGGAGAAAACGAGACGAAGTGGAGCCACATAAATATGATCCGCCCACAAAAAACGGCGCATCCTGTAGAGACTGTCAGAAAGCGGCTTAAAGATGATCTGTAAAACATAATCTATGCAACATTTTGACCAAAGAACCACCATTACATGTTATGTAGACCACAAGGAAGTGTCTTAATTGTAGAAAATAAAATCCTAATATGACCCCTTCAATGCGCCTTTTAATCCGGTGCGCCTTTTGTATGAAAATTGACCTGAATAAACTTGCTCATCGGCAGTATGTCTTATAGGCTGGTGGTCTGAAAAATATGGTATCTTTAACACACAAGGAACTTGACTTGATAGACTGCACTCTCTTTGTCCAATGCAAGAAACAAACAAAAACAAAGCTTTGATTAATAATTGATTAAAGAGGCTGTTTGTAACCCTCTTATGACTCGAAATGCAACAATAAACGGTAACAATAATAACCGTGGTAAAACGCTTTTGACGGTTGGTATTACCGTTTTAAATTAAATGTATCGAAAAACCGTGATCGATTACCGCACTTTCATTGGGTCGGCGTGGCTCAGATGTTAGAGCAGCAGAACTTGTGGGTTCCTGGTTCGATTTCCATTTTTGGGCAATACACTTTACCCACCTTTCTCCCAGTGCCACCAACGCTGGTGTAAATGTAGCTTTAAAAAAAGAGCTTTGAGTTTGGAGAGAAAAAGCGCCACATAAATATAATTTACTTCACTTTGACAAATTCAATGACTTAAATGCTAACACGAAAACAAGAAACATTAACGTCTTTCCCCATTAAGAGACGACATACCCCAATGTAAACTTATTTAAACACATAAGATTTTCAATTGTGTACATTGAACCTACAAGCTGTTGTCTCACAGAACAGATTGATCATTCTATACTAGGAGGAATATGACACAGGAGTGTTTTTACGGTGCGTTAAAGGACTGCTTAACACAGTAGGACACCACAACGCCCGCCAGAACACTCTTATCAGTGAAGTATAAAAAAAGAAAACATGCAAAAAGGGGACTTTCTATCAGTAAGTATTTATTTTATTTATTGAAAATAATCCAACAATTTCAGTGTATATATACTTTCTGATCACATTCAATAATACCGCGATAATAATGATAACCGTGATACTTTGGTCATGATAATTTGTGATTTTTTTTATGTATTGTTACATCCCTAGCAATAACGTACATGCTTCGCTCTGTGTGTTGCTAGCTAATGTTAGCTATCATGGAATGTACTGGCTATCATAACAACAACATAACTGCAAATTGTTAGTTGCTTCTCTTGGACTGCTTTTGTGTACGTACTGTACACGCACTCCCTGAGTGACAAGAATGAACGCCTGACAAATGCCTCGGGTCGATGAGCAATTTTTATTCAATACAATTATCAATTGTAAAAACCTAGGGCTGCAACGATTAAAAAAATAAATAAATAAAAAGTTTTCATATATATTGTGTTGTTTCAATTAATTGTTTGAGTGTAATTAATGAAAATTATAAACTTGTAAAATGGAGTGCCTGGAACTTTAAATACACTGACATATTTTCCACACGGCCGCTGTAATAGAGCCAGTGATGGGCAAGCTACTTGGAAAATGTAGTAAGCTAAGCTACTTGATTAAATGTAGCTAAGCTACAGGGGAAGCTATCCCCGGAGAATTGTAGCAAGCTACACTACAAACTACATGGCAAAATTAGCTTGCTACATTTAACAGCATTTATATCTATGTATAATATCCATGTTAATGTAACTGAGAGTGTACAAATGGACCCAATAAGGGCCCATTACTATTAACTATCTGTCATTCAGTTGGGGACACCCTACAACTACCTCTAGGGGTCCCCGCACCCCACTGTATGTATGTATTAAGTTTGCCTTTTTTTTGGCCCACCCCTATATTGTTATTCATTAAACAGCATTTATCTATATCTTGACAAAAAAAACAATATGTGCTTTTGTTTGGGAACAGTTGGCATCTATTATGTGCACTAAATTTTTACTCTCATTGTTGCTTTTTATTTGTATTCTTATTGTAATATTTTTCTATTTTGTTTCCATTTATATCCCCATTATTTACTTTTTACTTTTTAAATTCAATCTCAATTCTGTACACTTCTGCTGGAATTTTAATTTTCCTGAGAGAACTCTCCTGAAGGAATCAATAAAGTACTATCTATCTATCCATCCATCCATTTTCTACCGCTTATTCCCTTTGGGGTCGCGGGGGGGCGCTGGAGCCTATCTCAGCTACAATCGGGCGAAAGGCGGGGTACACCCTGGACAAGTCGCCACCTCATCGCAGTACTATCTATCTATCTATCTGAAACTTTAGATTAACTCAACCCACCTTAAATTGTGTTCCTAAATTAGTGTTGAACGTCTTCGATGAAGAGAGCAGTTATGATTTTGGTTTACAGAATAAACAATTACAAATTAATGTTTTGTGCATTGTTTTCTCTAAACCAGTGGTTCTTAACCTGGGTTCGATCGAACCCTAGGGGTTCGGTGAGTCGGGCTCAGGGGTTCGGCGGAGGTCAAAACACACCCGACTCATCGTGTAAATAAAAACCTCTCCCTTTCTGCGTATTACGGATACGGCAACAGCAGAAGTCACACTGATTTGCAGGCGTGTAATTTGTTGTGAGTTTATGCACTGCGTTGGTTTTGTTCTTTGAACAAGGTGATGTTCATGCACGGTTCATTTTGTGCACCAGTAAAAAAACATGGTAACACTTTAGTATGGGGAACATATTCACCATTAATTAGTTGCTTATTAACATGCATATTAGTAACATATTGGCTCTTAACTAGTCATTATTAAGCACTTATTAATGCCTTATTCGGCATGGCTTTATTAAAACCCTAACCCTGGCCTAACCCTCTAACCCTAACCCTAACCAAATAACTCTAAATTAAGTCTTTGTTACTTAGAAAATGTTCCCCATACTAAAGTGTTACCAAAAACATAACTTTGTCTTGAATTTGGGGGAAAAAAAAAAAAGTATTTTTTTTCACTAAAGAAGGGTTCGGTGAATGCGCATATGAAACTGGTGGGGTTCGGTACCTCCAACAAGGTTAAGAACCACTGTTCTAAACGCATACATTTGTCTAAATATGGCCAAGGACACGCATTATTATTATTCCTGCAAGTCATCTTCATCACTAAAGGAAAAATCTAATCTGCGGGGGAGAATTCCTCTGCCATTTTTAAGTATATACCGTATTTTCCGCACCATAAGGCGCCCCGTGTTATTAGCCGCACGTTCAATGAACGGCATATTTCAAAACTTTCTTTACCTATTAGCCGCCCCGTGCTATTAGCCGCACCTACGCTACGCTAAAGGGAATGTCAACAAAACAGTCAGATAGGTCAGTCAAACTTTAATAATATATTACAAGCCAGAGTTCTAACAACTCTGTTCACTCCCAAAATGTAATGTGCAAATGTGCAATCACAAAAATAGTAACACTCAAAATAGTGCAGAGCAATAGCAACATCAATAACTCAACGTTGCTCGAACGCTAATGTCACACAACACACAAAATAAACATTTAAAGCTCACTTTCTGAAGTTATTACTCATCCACAAATCCATCGAATTATTCTTCTTCGGTGTGCTTCACTTGTTTTTTGACACCATCTGTGAAGTGGACGCGCATGCAGTCATAGATCAACAGGGACGGAGCTGCGTGAAAAAAGTCACCGGTGTCTTCGCTCATCTTTTCTTCATCCATCCATCCCTTCGAGTTAGCTTTTATGATGACGCCGGCTGGAAAGTTTTGTTTTGGCAAGGTCATCCTTTTGAATATCACCGTGGGTGGAAGTTTTTGGCCGTTAGCATGGCAAGCTAGAACCACAGTAGGACGACTTCTCATTCCCTGTGGTGCGAATATTCACTCTACGTGTTCCCGTTGTATCCACAGTGCGGTTCACGGGAATATCAAAAGTCAGTGGAACCTTGTACGCGTGTCTCTTAGTAGGAGACATTTAGTGGTCTTTACAGAAACACACAAATGAAATGAAACATAATATCCGCGTGCTTCTTCTTCTCCGGGGGCGGGTGCTCACCTTGGCGGTTGCTTACAGTAGAAGAAGAAGCGCTTCCTCTTCTATGGGGCGGTTGCTTACCGTAGAAGAAGAAGCGCTTCCTCTTCTACGGGGAAAAAAAGATGGCAGCTGTTTACCGTAGTTGCGAGACCTAAACTTTATGAAAATAAATATTAATATTAATCCATATATAAGGCGCACCGGGTTATTAGCCGCACTGTCAGCTTTTGAGAAAAATTGTGGTTTTTAGGTGCGGCTTATGGTGCGGAAAATACGGTATAGAGCAGGGGTCACCAACGCGGTGCGTGCGGGCACCAGGTCGCCCGTAAGGACCATATGAGTCGCCCGCGGGCCTGTTCTAAAAAAAAAAAAATAATGATAATTTTAATTTTAAAAAATAATTTTTTAAATTAAATCTACATAGAAAAAACACAAGATACACTTTCAATCAGTGCATCAACCCAAACAACCTCCCCCATGCACACTCATCCACACCCACTCACACAAAAGGGGTTATTTCTTTCTGCTACCAATATTCTGGTTCCCACAACATAGACAACACATCTGCAAGGGACACAGTCCCTGAAGCACACATGATTGTATAGGCTGCTGGTCCACTAACATTTTCATTAATTACTATTTTTTATGTAATTATTTTTATATTGTTTTACTTTCTTTTTTATCTAGGAAAATGTTTTTTTTTATTTATTTATCTTATTTTATTTTATTTTTTAAAAAAGGGCCTTATCTTCAACAGACCAGGTTGTCAATGAAATTAGATTTGTTTAAAGGGTTTTTTAAACCAGGCCCAGTCCAGATAATGTCCAAGTCGGACTCAGCAACACACACCTTCATTCATGTACACAGAAAAAAATTAGGTAACACAACAGATTGCATATAATTTATAAACAAAATTACATTTTCAAAATAAGCATTTATGTACAGTCCAGATTATGTCCAGGTCACTCAAATTAGGGAACACAACAACAGATATCATATAATCTATAAACATAATTATACTTTCAAAATAAGCCTTTGAGGACTTCTCATCTTTTTTTTAATGTTTTTTGGCATCATTATCGTTTTCAACCATGTAACTTTCTAAAGTTAGAAAATACTGAATAAATGTTTTAAAGAAAGTAATACTAAGTGAATATCTGTTTTTGGCCTTAAAAATAAACATTTTACCGAGTACTATAATTAAATTGACTAAATCATGATTGTCAATGAACTCTCCTAAAATAACAGAAACCACATCAAGCTTCATAAACAAACCAATCCTTAAACACATTTTTTCAACTTCCACCCAAAACAAAGACACAATATGACAATACCAAAACAAATGCAGGGTGGATTCAGGCTCCTGACAACAAAATCGGCAATCATCTGACTCTGTCATATTCCATAATTTTAACATTTTCCCTGTGGGTAAGAAGTTATAAATAATTTTAATTTGAAAATAACGATTTTGCACATCGATAGTGGTTTTATAGATTAGTTTCAATATGGCATCCCATGGCAACGGGCAGTCAAAAAAGTCCTCCCATTTTCCATGTGTGTTGTCTGAGGCAGCCTTCAAAGATTTCTTTATTAAATAAAAATTATAAATTTTTCTATTTATTTTAGTTCCTTTTTGCCAACTATAATTTCTTATTAGAGGTTTACAAACTAATAATTTAGTAGTTCCATAATTAATTATTTGTTTCCATCTTTTCCCAATTACTCCAGTTAGTTGATAAAATGAAAAGCTTGAGCAAGCATCACCATACATAGCTCTAAATTCATCATACTTCATAATTTTACCATTCTCATTGATAATATCATTGACAAAAATGATTCCTCTTTCAAACATATTTTTCCAAAAAAAAAGCCTTTCCATCTATTACAATATTAGAGTTCATCCATATTAACTGCTGCAAAATATCGTCTCTTTTTTCTGGCACATAAAATTGAAAACACCACTATGAGTGGATTGTTTCCTTTTCCAAGCAGACTCTCTGGGGGGGGATCACTTGTAAAAAAGGATACAATTTCTTTTGATACAGTACATGTTTTTTGTCCAACAGGACATTTGTGTACCACTCAATGTTTAAATACATCTTTGGAACAATTGATGCTTTTAAAGACAGACACATAGCTTCAAGGTTGAGAAGTTTCAGGCCCCCATATTCATACTCTTTGTACAAAACCTTTCTTTTAATCTTTTCTGGTTTGCCGTTCCAGACAAAATCGAAGACCCTCCGCTCATAAATCTTAAAAAAGTTTTGTGATGGAGCTGGGAATGACAAAAACAAATAAATAAATTGAGGAATAATTAACGAGTTGGCAATAGACATTTTACCATACAAGGTTAGGGATTTCCCTTTCCATAATTGCATAATTTTGTCCAGCTTTCTTAGTCGATTATCATAATTTACTGAGCCTAGATCTTCCAGATTTTCTGGGACAACAACACCAAGTATGTTAACTGGTCCATCTGTCCACAAAACAGGCACTTTGCATTCCATTCGAAAGGACGTTCCCTTTAGATTTCCGATCCTTAACATTTTACATTTATCATAATTAAGCTTAAGGCCAGATTGCTGTGAAAATATGTCCAAAAGATTAAGAAGGTTCCGCAAACAATGAGGAAAAATCTTATCTTTGTGAATCAGCCTTTTCTGACATGAACTTCATCAAGAACAAACACAGAACACGCCTCACTGATGCACATCTGCAAGACTCACTCAGAGTTGCAGTGTCAAGTTACACACCAGAGTACAACACACTAGTTAACAGCATGCAATGCCAGGCTTCCCACTAACTGACAAAGAAACAGATAACAGATTTGGTGTCCAGTTCAAAGTGTGACATGATTTAAAAATTTGAGAGTTTACTTTTGTATTTTACATGAGTTATTATTTGTACAAACATGGTGCAAAGTAATTCATGATTTGTTAAAAAATATTAGTGGCTAGCTAGTTAAAATGGGATATTATGATTTCACAAGACTGTCTTAGAAGTGATCATTTGAAAATGTTCAATTTGAAAAATGTGCACTTAGAGAAAATATAAAAATAAAGTGTTGCATATTGATATTTATCTGTTTCTATATATATTCATTGTGAGAAATCATTAAGATGATCAGTGTTTCCACAAAGATAAATATCATTAATTATTAATAATAACAGAGTTAAAGGTAAATTGAGCAAATTGGCTATTTCTGGCAATTTATTTAAGTGTGTATCTAACTGGTAGCCCTTTGCATTAATCAGTACCCAAGAAGTAGCCCTTGGTTTCAAAAAGGTTGGTGACCCCTGGTATAGAGTATTTTTTTTTTTTTTTGAGTCAGCTTGAAGCGTCTCTCTGTCTCTGACTGCTTTGTCGTCATGTGACATGAGTGCATGACTGTTCTGATTTTGCTTACTAGTTTCGATGACCCGCCTTGTCTTGCTAGACTTTTGACAAGAACAAGAAAGTTTGATCACATTACGCCTATACTGGCTCACCTGCACTGGCTTCATGTGCACTTAAGATGTGACTTTAAGGTTTTACAACTTACGTATAAAATACTACACGATCTAGCTCCACCCTATCTTGCTGATTGTATTGTAGCATATGTCCCGGCAAGAAATCTGCGTTCAAATAACTCCGGCTTATTAGTGATTCCTAGAGCCAAAAAAAAGTCTGCGGGCTATAGAGCATTTTCTATTCGGGCTCCAGTACTATGGAATGCCCTCCCGGTAAAGGTTAGAGATGCTACCTCAGTAGAAGCATTTAAGTCCCATCTTAAAACTCATTTGTATACTCTAGTCTGTAAATAGACCTGCCTTTGAGACACTCGTGATTTAGGGTTATATAAGCAAACTTTGATTGATTGATTGTTTGACTATCTTGCCTCTCATTGGCCAGTCCGTAGTGTTTCACCCTAGCCTTAGCCAATTTTCACTCATCATACGAACACCAACCAATC
Source organism: Entelurus aequoreus (assembly GCF_033978785.1). Taxonomy (NCBI): domain Eukaryota; kingdom Metazoa; phylum Chordata; class Actinopteri; order Syngnathiformes; family Syngnathidae; genus Entelurus; species Entelurus aequoreus. The sequence goes on from NC_084736.1 coordinate 50,651,065, forward strand.
ATCATAGATGTCCTCCGTATGTATGGATGTTCTCACTCATCCAGGTCATTGTATGTTTTCCTTTTTTTTTTTTTGGCCTGGATTCGCAGTCCATTTTTGTCTTTTTGTAGCTTGTAGCTTTGATGTAAGCTACCTAGCTACGTGGGTCTAAAAGTAGCTAAGCTACTCGTTAAAAAAGTAGCTAAGCTACTAGGAAATGTAGTTAAGCTACGTAGCTTAGCTACATGTAGGTAGCTTGTTACTGTAAAAGACACACAATGTGATGTGGTGTCAGCCCACACCTCTCCCTAAATTAGCCTGTAAGAATGTGCACCATCGTTGCTTTTGATTAAGGTCTTTGGGTTAAGAAAATGTCATGTGCGGCCTCTAAGGTGGCCTACGGAGGCATTTTTTTAACAATTAATTCTCACTGTGCTTCTGACAGTGACAAAACACCCAGCGAGCGCACTAATAACGTCGAGCTCATTTGGAAGGGGGATATATGCTCCGCCCTCATCTGTTACAGAGATAAATTACTCCGCCTGTCCTTTTTTTCTCCTTCCCTGCAGAGCAAGGTCTTTGGGAACTGGGTTGTGTGACAGACTATCATTTTTGGTGCGGTCTCTAAGACACCCCCTGAGATCGCACCAACCCAGTCTGAGGTGGCTCTCGCATGGTGGTTAATGACATCACCTGGCGTAATTGCGATTAATTCACCGGCAGGGTCGCATGTCCGCTCAGGTGCTGATTGATGCATCTCTCATCTTCCCCCTACGGATATAAATGTTTTGGTAAATCAACAGTGACTTGAATACCAACACCAAGACTGCATCAAGGTATTTGGGAATGACCAAGCCTGTTTTGAATGGTTATATGAGAGATGCTATCAAAGCTTGCCGCTTTACTCATTTCCGTTCCCTGTTGACATTTCATCATCCTCGTTTTTATTGCTATTCTTCTCCTCACACTGTTTAAGCGCGTCTATACGTGATGACAAGCCGCTGACAGTTTTATTAGCATGTTTAGATAAGGCAGGCAAATAAAGCTGGCAGAGATTACAGTATCCGTCCTGCCTTTACCTTTTTGTAACTGTCTTTTAAGTTGGCTAAAGTATTCTGTTTCACATAAAACTATGGTATGTCAATGAGGAAAACATATAGATAATAAACCAGGTGTCATCCATACATCCTTTTTCTACCGCTTGTCCCTTATACTAATTTAATAATACTGGGTTGGAAATATTGTGTTTTGATCCGTTGCCCGGATCATGTTTTGTTCTGTTAGTTTTGACTACCTCAGTTCTGTTTTTTGCACCCCTGGGTTTTTGTTTCAGTTCCCATGACCGCAGATTAGTTTCACCTGCCTCTGATTAGTGTTCAGGACGCTCACCTGCTCCTGGGCACTAATCAGAGAGCTATTTATTCCCATTTATTTCCACAATCAGTCTGGCTTCCTTGTTTGCATCACGCAACAGCTAACGACGATTATAGTTTTTTGATTCCTGTTTACATGCTAGTTCCTGCGCTAGCCTCCTTAGCTTTGCCTCCCGCGCTATCGGCACACTTTTGTTTTTTCCTGGTTTTTTTTCAAATAAATCATTTCCTACCTGCACACTTTGTCCGGAGTTGCCCGTCTGCCTCCTGGGAGAACGACCTCCGCATAACCACGCAACCAACTCGTTACATAATGCCAAAATGTTTCCTTGATGCTGACATTTGGACAGTGAAGTAAGCTTTTTGTAAGGCCTTGTGTCGTAATGCTAATAAGCTGGGTCCGTCCACACTTGTGAGTGGTTCAAAGAATCACTGTTTTGTACTTAAGGCTATCTTTGACTGAGAATGTTCACAGTCAAATCTCATAAATTAGATTTTACCTATAGTCCACAGTCAGTCAAATCTGTTTTTTAAGAGAAATAAACAGATGATGATAATAATGCAACTTTTCCAAATAGTAGCACTGAATTAGTAATCTCACTCTTGATTGTTATCATATTCAATAAAATAATCTAACCTACTTGTGGTTTACCAGGATAAACCTTGTCATGTGATATAAAAACATGTCTTACACAGAGATTATTATTAAGGCTTAGGTCAGGCTAATGAAATATACTATAAAAGAAGGGACTGAAAAATAAATGTACATACAATTGCCATGCATCCATACATTTTCTACTGCTTGTCCCTCTCGGAATGGCGGTGGGTGCTGGAGCCTATCACAGCTGCATTCGGGTGCAAGGCGGGGTACACCCTGGACAAGTCGCCACCTCATACACCTCAGACAACAATCACACTCACATTCACACACTAGGGCCAATTTAGTGTTGCCAATCAACCTATCCCCAGGTGCATGTCTTTGGAGGTGGGAGGAAACCGGAGTACCCGTAGGGAACCCACTAAGTCACGGGGAAAACATGCAAACTCCACAGCGAATGACCCCGAGCCCGGGAATCGAACCCAGGACCTTCGTATTGTGAGGCACATGTACAAACCCCTGGTTTTGCCATACATTCTAACTAAATTAATTATAAATAATAACACATTTGTTTCTTAAAAAACTGTCAATAAAATGAGAGTGCAAATGATAATACAGCTTCACCACTTTAGTCATATTTTTTTGCGCTAAAGTAACTTCTCTATGACTTTAGCTCCAGAATTCTTCTGTAGAAAATGGATGGATGGATGGATGGATGATATTGTCATTACTGCCACAAGTGGTGGACAAATGTATTACAACTGAGTACCGCTGCAGCCCATACGGACCACAGCTGAGAAACAGAAATTTTTTGGCGGACCTTGAAGGTGAGCTCGCAGCCCAACGTGGGGCCCTGGTAACCTGACTCTCGCCAGATCCTTGTAGTTCGCTAAGCTCCACACAAGGATCTGGGACTTTTCAATAAGAGATGTATTTCAGAAGGCGGGGCCTTGTCAAAAAAAAAATTGTATGTGATTGGATAAACCACTTGTCCGTTATCTTGAATGATGTGCTACTTCAACCACTCACATCGGAATCAACCCGTGACGCTGATGAGAGCGACACTGGGAAATCCAAAACAGAACAGCCGACATATTGGAAAACAACAGAGCGAAAAGTGAAATTAATGCCTTCAAAACTGTTCTGTGTTCATCTTTTAAAGAATTAATATTTGATAGATTCGACAAAACAGTTTAAATAGCAGAATCAATGTCAGCACACGACTGCTCGCCCCGTGCCGCCATTGTTATTTGAATCAAGCAGTCGCTTCGGCGCTACGTCACATCTATGGAATCCCGCCCGGCGATCCTGATTAGTTCATTATTATTTCCTATCTTGAAGGAGTTTGCATTGCCCTCGAGCCCAGATCCTGGTGTGGAGCTCAGCGAACTACAAGGATCTGGCGAGAGTCAGGTTAGGGCCCTGGCCCTAAGCTTGAGAAAAACTGAAATAGCGTACACCAGAGCGAGTCAACTGAGTTCAGTTCAAAACTATTGTATCGAGGAACTTTGTGTTATAACCTGTCACACCAGGTCATATCCTGTTTTCTCTTTGTTGAAGTTCTCCAAGGTTTATTGTCTATTTATATTTAGTTACCATAGTTGCCATGGGTGCTGATTTATTGCACCTGCCTCCGATAAGTGGTCAGCAGTGTTGGGAGTAACGCGTTCTTTGTAACGCGTTACTGTAACGCCGTTAGTTTCGGCGGTAACTAGTAATCTAACGCGTTATTTTTTTATATTCAGTAACTCAGTTACTGTTACTACATGATGCGTTACTGCGTTATTTTACGTTATTTTTTATGTAGTATCGGCTAGAAACAGATGCGCTGCGGTGTCGTTCTTCTAAATCTTCCCCTGTCACAACGTGCAGAGAAGAAAAGAGGCGTGTGTGTGTGTCTGGGTGTGGGTGTGGGTATGGGAAGGGGAGGCACACACGTGATCCGCGGTTTGATATATAAAACAAAACAAAAAGGTTGTTCGCATGCACGTTCAGTCCACACACAGCGTGGTCATGGCGAGCGGAGTAACGGAGGAGCTTGAACGCCTTGTGCCATTTAATCGGTGTGTTTATAGGTGCAGACTCCGTTGTGCAAGACGAGGCTTTTAAACACATGCTGAACGTGCTTGAGCCACGTTACGACATCCCGTCGCGCACCCACTTCAGCGATAAGCTTGTGCCAGATATTTATGAGCAGGAGAAGAAAAAAGTTGTGGATGAACTATCCCGAGCATCATCTGTTGCGCTCACGACAGACTGGTGGACGTCCAGGGAAACAATGTGACGATAAGCGTTAACTTCATCACAGCAGACTGGCAGATGAGAAGACACGCCCCCTCTACGAGAGTCACCTTGCGCAGGTACTGACACAAGCAGTGGAGGAATGGAAGATAAAGATATCCCAGTCACAAGTGATAATGCCAAAAATCAAATAAATGCAGTGAATGAGGCAGGACTGGGACCACAGGTAGGTGCTTTGCACATTTAGTGAATTTGGCATCACAGAAGGGAATCTCAGTCAATAGGATGGATCAGGAAGGAGGTTTCCTAGCACAACAGCTGCTCATTTACTTAAGACAAAGCAAGAAATGCTAAAGCTGCCTACTCATAAAGCTCATACATGATGTCCCAACGAAGTGGAACTCCACTTATGATATGTTGGAGCAGCAGGCAGCTATATACTCTCTGCATTGACCCACAAGACCCTGAAGAAAAATGTCAAAGACATTATTAATTTGTTTGATGATGATGTGAGAGTGGCAGAGGAGGTCCTCCAGGTGCTTAAACCCCTCAAAAGTGTTACATCTCCACTGAGCACTGAAACTTCACCATCTGTGTCAATGATCCTGCCACTGAAAACAAGGATTCTACAATCCATGACTCCAAGTGTGGAAGACAGCAGCATCACTCCAGATGTCAGGCTTTATTTCACTATCTATGTTTCAAGGAAGATGATGTGCCTTCTTATGTTGCACTTTCAGTTGTTTTTTATTAATGGTCATTGGTCCAAGTTTAAAGAAAGGAGAAATGCCTTTTTATGTTGCACTGTTTTTCATTAATTATGTTAAAATGAAAATAAAAATGCATGTCGAGTTGATCAACAGATTGTATTATTCTCCAGTGCAATAACAGTACTAAAATGAAGGCTAAAAGGGCATTAATGGGAGCTTTAAAAAAAAAAAGGGGAAAAAAAGTAACTAAATAGTTACTTTTCACAGTAACGCATTACTTTTTGATGTGAGTAACTGAGTTAGTAACTGAGTTAATTTTGAAATTAAGTAACTAGTAATTGTAACTAGTTACTGGTTTTCAGTAACTAACCCAACACTGGTAGTCAGGACGCTCACCTGCTCTTGATCGTTAATCAGAGAGCTATTTATTCCTGTCTCGCCATCTCCTCATTCTGTGAGTCGTGTTTGCGTTGGCAACAGTTATGTTTTAACCTTACAGTCTGTTAGCTACAATACAATGTTCCATGTTTGCTCTTACTACATTTGTTGTCATTCTTGTTATGCTGGGTTGCCTTGTTTGTGGAAGTAATTTGTTGTCTTACCTGCAAGGTGTGTCCTGCATCTTGGAAACACCACAGGAAACACCTTGCATTGACATTTGACCTTGCTAGCAAACATAGAATACGAGAGTCCAAACTTGTGATTTACATAACTTAGGGGTTTTCTCAAGACCCCACTTTTGTGATTTATGTAACTTGTTTGCCTACTTCAGATGCAGTCAGTAGTCTTTTGTTCATCTTCTTTAGTTATACTAGTGGTGTTCCTCAGGGTTCCGTTTTAGGTTCTCTCTTTTTTTTAATAACTTGGACTATTCAACTGGTGGCTTGCAAGCATAGTTCAAAAAGTGTGTTAGAGACTTTTAGTGCAGCTTATATATATATATATATATATATATATATATATATATATATATATATATATATATATATATATATATATATATATATATATATATATATATATATATATATATATATATATATATGTATATATATATGTATGTATGTGTATGTGTATATGTGTATATATATATATATGTATGTATATATATATGTATGTATGTATATGTGTATATGTGTATATATATATATATACATACATATATATGTGTGTATACATACGTGTATACATATGTGTGTATATTATAGATACATAGATAGATAGATATACTGGCCCCAGACACATTTTTGTCTCTAAATTTTGGCCTCCTGAGTCAAAATAATTGCCCAGGCCTGCACTAGATGGAGCCCATGTACCACTGGTAGTACACATACCACAGTTTGAGAATCACTGCTATACTGTATAAAATAATATCTTTATTTGATCCCACTGCAATTGTCAGTTTCACTTTCGGGGAAAGAACTGGTCAGCCCACTGCAGGTTGTGAAAATGGAATTGATCTTAGTATTGTCAAACTGTGTAATTTACTCTTCCCTGGACGTATACGCACACACTTCTTGATTTATTTCCCTTCCATTGCAAAGCTGCTCTTTGTCATCTATCTTCATGCTGTGTGCTTGCAGATGCAAAATCACCTCTCTCACCTCCCTTGTATCGCACTTAATTCAAACGCCAATTCCAGTGTTGGGACATTCCCCACCGGCCTGCACAGAAACAAAATGCCGCGATACATTCTGGACCTTTCTTTTCCGTGCCCTGTCCTCCTTTGCGGCTGTCAACCACACACACACACACACACACACACACACACACACACACACACACACACACACACACACACACACACACACACACACACACACACACACACACACACACACACACACACACACACACATTCTTGTATTTGTCTCCTTCTTGAGACCTCCGAAAAATGCCTCTTTAGGACCACCCTTTCTAGATATATAAAGATTTGTATTTACAACATTAATAATATATACATACTATGCAAATATAAAAAAGCTTGTTGTGAAAAATGTATTGGAATTTCACAAGAAAAAGGTCACAATTTCACAAGAAAAACTTAGAATGTTAGCAGTATTATAATAAAAGTCGTAATGTTACTCAATGCAAGTCAAAATTTTACAAGAAAAACTGAACATTTGTGCAATATTATGACAAAAGTTAGACAATGTAATCAATAACAGTCGCAATTTTACAAGAACAGCTTAACATTTTGGCAATTTTATGAAAAGAGTCGTAATTTTATTCGACAAAAGTCACAATTTTATAAGAAAACTTTAAAATGTTGGCAATATCATAATAATAATCGGAATTTTACTTGGCAAAATTATGACACAAGTCATAATTTTATTTGACAAATGTCACCATTTTGCATTAAAAAGTAATAATTGTACGAGAAAATATTGCCATATTATAGAAACAGAAGGAATATGAGAAATTGTTCCCAATTTTCGAAGAAAAAAGTCGACACATTGTAAAAAAAGACTGCTTTTATTTTTTTTAATGTTTTGTTTGTAATTGTTTTTTAATCGTCATTATTTACTTCAAGTTTTCACAGTATGTCTTTATATACATATTTATTTTATTATTTTATTAATTTTGGCCAAAGGGGCGCATATTAATTTCTTACACACACTTGTTATTACATAAAGTATGTTGGCCAGAGGGGTAGCACTTCAAATTTTTACACACACTTGTTATTTCATATGTTGACCAGAGGGGGAGCACTTCAATTTTTTTACACACACTTGTTATTTCATATGTTGACCAGAGGGGGAGCACTTTTAAAACCGACACACAGTCAATTTGAAAAATCCCTCCTTTTTGGGACCACCCTAATTTTGATAGATTTCACCACCAGGGGTGCAAATGAGACATTCTCTATTAAATGTTTTCCTTATTGGGACCATGATTTTTGTCCTAACTTGTTCACACCTCCTCATATGGAAGGTACTTTTCCTTGTTGATGTCTCAAGAAGGGTACAAATACAAGAACACACACACACACACACACACACACACCATATCGTTCTCATTTCCTGGAATCCTGAGGAGCGTGGATTTTCCTTCATCTGTACCTGCTCCTGCTATTCCTCCTCCTGCTGGCAGCCTTGCAAACAGATTGCCAATAAGCTCGGTTTCAGGCCCCACCAACTCCCTTATCCCCCCCACCGTACCCCAGTAATGGTCTCCCTCTGGGGAGGGAGCTCCCACCTGCCACTGATCCGACGACTCTTACAATCCCTCCCCCACCTGTCGCCTCCTCTTCCTCGCCTTTTGCTGCCGCACTATTTACCTGTTGGTTGGCAACTCCATCACAGGTTGGGAGGATCCTCTTCCAGGCATCCGTTCTGTCGATTGCACACATGGATGAACCCATAATTAGAATGACTTCCATCTCATTTGCATAAGTCTGCACAAATTATGGGTTGATAGCGACATGGAAGATTTTAAACTGACTTATCGACTCATTTTGGAGCTTACTGAAGTGCTAATGTTTGGAATATGTAGATATGATATGATGGCATGGGTAACGAATTTGAACATTTTATAGACACTGACAGAGTTCTGTCGATACACGATTCACGTAAAAAAACAACAGTGCCATATTATTGGAGACGGCGTGGCGCGGTTGGAAGAGTGGCTGTGCCAGCAACCTGAGGGTTCCTGGTTCAATCCCCACCTTCTACCAACCTAGTCATGTCCGTTGTGTCCTTGAGCAAGACACTTCACCCTTGCTCCCGATGGGTCGTGGTTAGGGCCTTGCATGGCAGTTCCCACCATCAATGTGTGAATGTGTGTGTGAATCAATCAATCAATCAATGTTTATTTATATAGCCCTAAATCACAAGTGTCTCAAAGGGCTGCACAAGCCACAACGACATCCTCGGTACAGAGCCCACATACGGGCAAGAAAAAACTCACCCCAGTGGGACGTCGGTGAATGACTATGAGAAACCTTGGAGAGGACCGCATATGTGGGTAACCCCCCCCCACCCCTCTAGGGGAGACCGAAAGCAATGGATGTCGAGTGGGTCTGACATAATATTGTGAAAGTCCAGTCCACAGTGGATCCAACACATCAGCGAGAGTCCAGTCCATAGTGGGGCCAGCAGGAAACCGTGACGAGCGGAGACGGGTCAGCAGCGCAGAGATGTCCCCAACCGATGCACAGACTAGTGGTCCACCCGGGGTCCCGACTCTGGACAGCCAGCACTTTATCCATGGCCACCGGACCTATGCAACTCCCCCTCCCAAGGGACAGGGGAGAAGAGGAGAGAAGAAAAGAAACGGCAGATCAACTGGTCTAAAAAAAGGGGGGTCTATTTAAAGGCTAGATTATACAAATGAGTTTTAAGATGGGACTTAAATGCTTCTACTGAGGTAGCATCTCTAACTGTTACCGGGAGGGCATTCCAGAGTACTGGAGCCCGAATAGAAAACGCTCTATAGCCCGCAGACTTTTTTTGGGCTCTGGGAATCACTAATAAGCTGGAGTTCTTTGAACGCAGATTTCTTGCCGGGACATATGGTACAATACAATCGGCGAGATAGGCTGGAGCTAAACCGTGTAGTATTTTATACGTAAGTAGTAAAACCTTAAAGTCGCATCTTAGGTGCACAGGAAGCCAGTGCAAGTGAGCCAGTATAGGCGTAATATGATCAAACTTTCTTGTTTTTGTCAAAAGTCTACCAGCCGCATTTTGTACCATCTGTAATCTTTTAATGCTAGACATAGGGAGACCCGAAAATAATACGTTACAGTAATCAAGACGAGACGTAACGAACGCATGAATAATGATCTCAGCGTCGCTAGTGGACAAGATGGAACAAATTTTAGCGATATTACGGAGATGAAAGAAGGCCGTTTTAGTAACACTCTTAATGTGTGACTCAAACGAGAGAGTTGGGTCGAAGATAATGCCCAGATTCTTTACCGAGTCGCCTTGTGTAATTGTTTGGTTGTCAAATGTTAAGGTGGTATTATTAAATAGATGTCGGTGTCTAGCAGGACCGATAATCAGCATTTCCGTTTTCTTAGCGTTGAATGGGTGAATGTGGAAATAGTGTCAAAGTGATTTGAGTACCTTGAAGGTAGAAAAGCGCTATACAAGTATAACCCATTTTACAATTTTTTTTTTACCATATTTCGGTACCTTTTCTATTGCACGTGATGTCACGTCTGTTTGCAGACTAAACATCGGCTTAAGGACGAAGTTAACCAAACTCCCTTTTTTCCTTCTGATTTTTTTGTCAAATACGATCTTTTTATGTAATCGTTCACATTACAAAAAAAAATGCGATATCTAATGTTAATGCAATCTGACCCGCATGCATACATGACAGAAGCGGACACTCCAACCACAAGGCCACCTGCTCAGTGGCTTTGTGGTTAGAGTGTCCGCCCTGAGACTGGAAGGTCGTGAGTTCAAACCCCGGCCGAGTCATACCAAAGACTATAAAAATGGGAGCCATTCCCTCCCTGCTTGGCTCTCAGCATCAAGGGTTGGAATTGGGGGTTAAATCCTGTAATTTACATTTTTATATTATTTTTTTATCTTGATAGGTTGAAAATTAACACCAATGAGTTGACTGATGAACATTATCACATAATTTATTCAGAAAGTATAAATAACGACAAATAAAGGTAGAATACTATTAACCGCAACATGTAAGTGTAAAAAATAAGTTCTGAAGTTGTCTTTATTTTTAAGTTATTGTGCCGTGATTTTACCAGTCCGGCCCACTTGGGAGTAGATTTTTCTCGATGTGGCCCCCGATCTAAAATGAGTTTGACACACCTGCTTTAAAACGCTTCTTGTCTCCTTGTCCGAGCCAATACGAGGGAACTGCTGCCGTCAAACTGTGTCCATTCTGAGGATTATTAGTCTTTAAAGTCTTAAGTTTAGACAAAATAACCCATTATGTCATTTCTTATGAAGTTAAGAGCTGAAAATAAAAACAATAAAATAACACACAAGTTTGATCACATTGTGAGGACAAGACACTCGGAACCATCAGAGCGTCGATAAATGATCTCCCTTTTATCATATAAAGCATATATCAAGAAAACATTTCAAAATAAACTATCTTTAATAGCGTCAAGCTGTTTAAGACCATTTTTGACACGTTCACATGACCTCATAATAAATGGTAACATCATCGTTTAATTGGTTGTAGTGTAAAACGTGGGAATTAGATGACAAACAACAGTTCCTTCGGACTGACGCTGACCAGGAGACAGTAGGCGTTTAAAATGACCGATCAGAAAGGCGGGGAGTTGCTGGGCCGTGTCCTGCATTAATAACGAACAAATACCTACTGTGTGAATTGCAATATCAGTTACCATGGCAACACGTCCAGCTAAAACGTTAACCAGCTTTGTCAAACTGCGTGTGGTGACTTAGTCCTAAAACATATCCTGGATAAGCACCGATCTTGATTATAATGCATGTACTTGCCGCTTGAATAAAGTCAGCTGGGATCAGCTCTAGCGTCTTACGTGGACCCCGACTTAAACAAGTTGAAAAACGTATTCGGGTGTTACCATTTAGTGGTCAATTGTACGGAATATGTACTGAACTGTGCAATCTACTAATAAAAGTTTCAATCAATCAATCAAAAAGCTAACCAGCGACATCGAACTAGATTAATGGGAATTACTGAAAAAACTATTTGATTAATTACAATTTGATCAGTTATTGATCATTTCCCCCAAAATTGCATAAAACATGTCCTAACGACAAATATTTAATGCATTTGCAAAAGTAACTGAAAGCTTGGCAATGTTAAAACAAATACGCAGCATGTATCATGTGTAGTAGCTGAGTATCTAATTCCTGCATTGACTCTAAAGACCTTCCCTTCAATGTTATTGATTACAATATTATACAATGTGTGTGCGTGTGTGTGTGTGTGTGTGTGTGTGTGTGTGTGTGTGTGTGTGTGTGTGTGTGTGTGTGTGTGTGTGTGTGTGTGTGTGTGTGTGTGTGTGTGTGTGTGTGTGTGCGTGTGTGTGTGTGTGTGTATGTGTGTGTGTTGTGACCAAAATGTACTTCAATGTCTCGTAACCTTTCACATATTCTGTCTGACACTCACTTGCTCTTTCAATGATGCTGTCATGCTCGCGATTACCCTTTTACTTCAATGAGCCATATTATCGCCTATGCTGAACTGTGTGTGTGTGTGTGTGTGTGTGTGTGTGTGTGTGTGTGTGTGTGTGTGTGTGTGTGTTTGTTTGTACCCTTCTTGAGACATCAACAAGTGAAGGTACCTTACATATGAGGACCGGTGAACAAGTTTGCACCCACATCTGCGGTTCCCTCCAAGGTTTCTCATTGTAGCTCATTGGGTTGAGTTTTTCCTTGTCCTGATGTGTGATCTGAGCCGAGGATGTCGTTGTGGCTTGTGCAGCCCTTTGAGACACTTGTGATTTAGAGCTATATAAATAAACGTTGATTGATATACAAAAATACCAAACATTAAATGTTTGTTATTTTTATTTTGACCCTTTTGAAGGCCTTTTGATCAAATGATGTCACAGTTTTCGAGTAAATTTGCATAACATGAGTTATTTTGCTAATTTAAACATGTGATCCTTACATGATCAAAAGGGGCAAAATAATAAAAAAAAAAAAAAGACATTCCATGTTAAGTTAAAGTTAAAGTTAAAGGCCTACTGAAACCCACTACTACCGACCACACAGTCTGATAGTTTATATATCAATGATGATATCTTAACATTGCAACACATGCCAATACGGCCGGTTAACTTATAAAGTGCAATTTTACATTTCCTGCCACACTTCCGGTCGAAAACGTCTAGATATGATGACGTATGCGCGTGACGTAAACGGTTGATAGAAGTATTGGTACCCCATTGAATACAATACAAAAAAGCTCTGTTTTCATTTAAAAATTCCACAGTATTCTGGACATCTGTGTTGGTGAATCTTTTGCAATTTGTTTAATGAACAATGGAGACTGCAAAGAAGAAAGTTGTAGGTGGGATCAGTGTATTAGCGGCGGACTACAGCAACATAACCAGGAGGACTGAGAGGTGGATAGCAGATGCGCTAGCCGCCGAACTCACCTTAACTTCCTCCGTCTCGCCGACCGCATCTGTGATCGGGTGAAGTCCTTCGTCGCACCGTCGATCGCTGGAACACAGGTGAGCACGGGTGTTGATGAGCAGATGAGGGCTGGCTGGCGTAGGTGGATAGCTAATGTTTTTAGCATAGCTCTGTGAGGTCCGGTTGCTAGGTTAGCTTCAATGGCGTCGTTAGCAACAGCATTGTTAACCTTCGCCAGGCTGGAAAGCATTAACCGTGTATTTACATGTCCATGGTTTAATAGTATTGTTGATCTTCTGTCTATCCTTCCAGTCAGGGATTTATTTATTTTGTTTCCATATGCAGTTAAGCACGATGCTATCACGTTAGCTCCGTAGCTAAAGTGTTTCGTCGATGTATTGTCGTGGAGATAAAAGTCACTGTGAATGTCCATTTCACGTTCTCGACTCTCATTTTCAAGAGGATATAGTATCCGAGGTGGTTTAAAATACAAATCCATGATCCACAATACAAAAAGGAGAGAGTGTGGAATCCAATAAGCCAGCTTGTACCTAAGTTACGGTCAGAGCGAAAAAAGATATGTCTTGCACTGCATTCTAGTCCTTCACTCTAACGTACCTCATCCACAAATCTTTCATCCTCGCTCAAATTAATGGGGTAATCGTCGCTTTCTGGGTCCGAATCGCTCTAGCTGCATTGAAAACAATAGGAAAATGTGAGCAGCCTTTCAATTGACTACGTCACGCTACTTCCGGTAGGGGCAAGGTTTTTTTTTATCAGATACCAAAAGTTGCTATCTTTATCGTCCTTGTTCTCTACTAAATCCTTTCAGCAAAAATAGGGCAATATCGCGAAATGATCAAGTATGACACATAGAATGGATCTGCTATCCCCGTTTTAAAAAAAAAAAAGGCATTTCAGTAGGCCTTTAAAGTACCAATGATTCCCTGCTTGGCACTCAGCATCTAGGGTTGGAATTGGGAGTTAAAACACCAAAAAGGATTCTGGGGCGTGCCGACTGCTGCTGCTCACTGCTCCCCTCACCTCCCAGGGGGTGATCAAGGGTGATGGGTCAAATGCAGAGAATAATTTCGCCACACCTTGTGTGTGTGTGACAATCCTTATGTCTGTTAAAGAGTATCAAGAAATAATCTAAAATGGACTTTAATGTTCTTTTTGGCCCTGAGGATAATTAAAATCAAATGTCCCCAGATGGATAAAACAGCTGTAGTCTGTGTATTCAAATTCCAAGCAGAAAATACACGTTCACGAGATAAATACACTTTCACTCAAATATGGCCAGTGTATGAATCAGTTTGGGTTTGACTGTTTTTCAATTAAGCTATTTGAGTCCTTAGTGGTGACGTCCAGTATAGCGAACCATTATGAAACGCACAATGGAGTGCTAGCCATGCATATTTTGAACACTTTGCGGTGAAAACCAATTAATTTCTTTGGCTGGCGCTGCTGTCACCTTCTCCAAACAAATCACCATCAAACTGCTGGGCTTTCTCTCGCTCACATCAATGAAGCAGCCTAGCGTCTGACATCTACAGCGGTATTAAAGGGCAAGTGTTCATTTATGTTTCGGCAGCAAATCTATTATTGCCTCAGTGAGTTGTGTGTTTTTTGTGTGTGTGTAAGCGTGTGCAACTCTGTCATGGATGGCTGTGCATTTCTAAATCCATCAACAGTACAGGTGTGCAGCAGGCGGGGCCTCTATTTGAGGGATCTGTGACTAATTCAATGTTCAACCTGTCGTGATACAAAGGAAAGACAATAAAACCTTTTTATTGTGCAACATGTAAAGTATGGATATAACTTTACCTCATTAGGCCTTTTTTGCTCTGATCCTGAAAGGCAACGCTCACTTTGATGTATTTATCTCTCATTTTACTGCTTGTTTCAAACTCCCACTCGCAGCCTATTTTTTCACCACTCTTACATCACTTGTTTTTGTCCCCGTCCCACAGATTGGCCCCTGCTATGGAAATTGGTGCAATTAACCAGAAATATCTTGGCAAACCAGGTGGCTTTCCCTTCTCTAACGTATGACAGGAACAGCATCCCTTGCATGATATCACTCGGGTATCACTCCATCTTATCTGTCTTGTCTTTTAACAAAGAAACAAGGAAGTCACAATCTTCGTTCAATGAATGTTCTGCAATTTGTCGTCCCCAAAGTAAGAACTGAACTGGGCAAGAAAGCATTTAGGTTTTCAGCAGCGAAGGCTTGGAATAACCTACAATCGAATATTAAACTTCAAACCCTTGTTACGTTGAATGAGTTTAAAGCTTCTGTGAAAGGACTGCAGTCTACCTTGTCTGTATGCACATGTGTTATGTGAGCAAGTTTTAATGTCGTAAATGTGATGTTTTATGTATTTGTTTACTGTTTTTAATGTAACCTTGCTGCTGCCCTCTTGGCCAGGTCTCCCTTGGAAAAGAGATCTTTGATCTCAATGGGATTTTACCTGGTTAAATAAAGGCTAATAAAATAAATATCCCCTAAGACACAGGTGTCAAACTCAAGGCCCGGGGGCCAGATGTGGCTCGCCACTTCATTTTATTTGGCCCTCGAAAGCCTGGAAATAATATGTATCAATAAAGTACTGTAACTTTTCTTACTAAATGTATTCTTTCTTTCTATTTTGGGAGGAAAAAAATGTACTCCATGTAATCGCAAATTATGTTAACTTAAATATTGTCTAATTATGCAAAAATATATTATCTAACATTTAAACCATGTTTAATATCAATAAATACTAATAATACTGATTCCAAAGCAAGTTATCCATCAAATTGTGCAATGTAAAAGTAGGAATATATTTCATAGTAAAATTGTGTAATTTACTGTGTTTTTTACAGCACTTTCTCTAAATAAATAAAAAAAACAGTACTTTTTCTTTTACTGTAATAAACTGTGGTGTTGTTTTGGCATTTACAGCAATTCACTGAACAAATTACAGTTGTTTATTTGCGGTAAAAATTAAAATAAATAAAAATAAAAAACCTGGTAGCTCAGGTGCCAAAATGTTACTGAAAAATTGCAGGAATTTTTTATTCACAGTTAAAAAACAAATGTAAATTTTACGGTCAAATTCTGACAACTTAGCTTCCTTTTTTTTTTTTTTTACCATTTTTGTCACACCTGGGTGAAGTCTGGTCTGGGTTTCGTCTGGTTTCATGTTGTTTTGTAATTTCCTGTTTTATTTTGAAATGCTGACTCTCCTTCTCGTTTCAGGTCACTTGCCCTTCCTCCTGTTTCACTGGTCTGACGTCTTTCCTGATTGCCTGATTGCGCCCACCTGTGTCACCCTCCCTCATGTGTATAAATGTCTCATCCTCCTTCTGTCCTGTGCCAGAGTGTTTTGTATCTTCATGTGCGTACCTCCAGCGTTCCTTTGCCACAGTCTTGTCTTCAGCCATAGCCCCGTTTTGTGTACCTTTTGGATCCACGGGAGTATTTTGATTTGTAAGTTTTCTCAGGTAGGATTAGCTTCCTAGCATCACCTCCGTTGGAGCGCCTTTTGTTGTATTTGGTAGTTTTTGTTCTTAGCCCCTTTTTCCCTCCATAGCCGGAGAGTTTTGAGTTGTTGATATTTTTGTTAGTTTAGTGGTCAGGTCAGATCTGTTTTGATAGCCTGTTTTGTTTCTCCCGTTTTTGGACCCCTCGCCTTGAGAGAATAAACAAGTGTTTCTCAAATCCTGCATCTGTGTTCAGAGTCCTGTTCTGGTCGTGACAGTACACTCTGGCCAGTATGGACACAGCAGGATCGAAGCAGTGGGCTGCGGCACTTCACGCGCAGGAATCCCGCCTCTCCGCTGATGAGGAGCGGGTGGCAGTTTTGGGCCAGGGAATTCAGGGGATCGCCCGAACCCAGGAGAACTTCCGGACCGCTGTTACCACCCAGTTGGGTCAACTTGCGGAGCAGGTGCAACTTCTGCTCACGCAAGTGACCAGGCCTGTGCCCAAGCCGCAGCCAGCCCCCATGACTCAGGTACACCAGGGACGGCGTGGCGTAGTGGGTAGAGCAACCGTGCCAGAAACCTGAGGGTTGCAGGTTCGCTCCCCGCCTCTTACCATCCAAAAAATCGCTGCCGTTGTGTCCTTGGACAGGACACTTCACCCTTTTCCCCCGGTGCCGCTCACACCGGTGAAATGAATGATGAATGAATGGTAGGTGGTGGTCGGAGGGGCCGTAGGCGCAAACTGGCAGCCTCGCTTCCGTCAGTCTACCCCAGGGCAGCTGTGGCTACAAATGTAGCTTACCACCACCAGGTGTGAATGAATGATGGGTTCCCACTTCTCTGTGAGCGCTTTGAGTATCTAACAATAGAAAAAGCGCGATATAAATCTAATCCATTATTATTATTATTTATTATTATTATTATTATTATTATTATTATTATTATTATTATTATTATTATTATTTACACCCCACCATTCATAGTGGAGTGGGAGCCCGATTGGCCCCTCCTGAACGCTTTGCAGGCGAACCCGGACAATGCAAAGAATTCATCATAAACTGCGAGATGCATTTTGAGCTTTCGCCCCACGCATTTACCACCGACCGTGCTAAGGTGTCCTTCATGATCTCTTATTTGGCTGGGAGAGCAAGGAAGTGGGCCATGTCCGAGTGGTCCAGGGCCTCTCACATATGCAGCTCACTCCGAGACTTCACAGAGACTCTCCAAAAGATTTTTGATCCTGTCTCTTCTGAGCGTGAACGGGCTAGAGAGCTCAGCGGGATTCGTCAGGGGAGAGAATCAGCTTCAGATTATGCCATTCGTTTTCGAACCCTGGCTGCAGAGAGCGGATGGAACACTACAGCACTCTATGACGTCTTCCTCAAGGGGCTGGCCGGCCCGCTTCTGGAGCGACTTCTACCCACAGACTTACCCGCGAACCTGGACGACCTCGTCGCCCTCGCCATCAGGACAGACCAACGACTACGGAAGTTCAAGTTTCTCCAAGGAGACCGTCCGATGGATCCAGATCATCAGTCACAGTCTCCCCTCACCGCTAGTCATGCTCCAGGTCCTCAACCTACAGTGCGGCTTCCCCAACCTCTGCCCGAGAGCAGAGAGGAGCCCATGCAGTTGGGCCGGGCACGACTACCTCTGGCAGAGCGCCAGCGTCGCCTCAAGGAGGGGCAATTTTTCTATTGCGGGGAGGTGGGGCATCTCGTGGCCGCCTGCCTTTCCAAGTCAACCCAGGTGAGGGATCAGAATCCGGCTTTAAGTGCTACCTCACGTGCCTTGACACCCATTAAGGTAACCAATGACTCAATTAGTATAGTATTAGATGTTTTAATTGACTCTGGGGCCGATGAGAGCTTGATGGACTGGGGTTTAGCCAAGAAATTGGGAGTGAGAACAAGGGTCATTATACCACCCCTTAGGGCCAGCGCCCTTAACGGTAGCATGTTATTCACAATCACCCATATCACAGAACCCGTAGCCATAGACATTGATAACCACCACGAACTATTGAACTTTTTTTTGTTCCACTCACCTGCACACACCCTGGTACTGGGACATC
The DNA here is from genome assembly GCF_033978785.1 of Entelurus aequoreus. Classification (NCBI taxonomy): domain Eukaryota; kingdom Metazoa; phylum Chordata; class Actinopteri; order Syngnathiformes; family Syngnathidae; genus Entelurus; species Entelurus aequoreus. The sequence continues at coordinate 50,669,568 of NC_084736.1, forward strand.
CATGGCTCATTTACCACAACCCCCACATAGACTGGCCCACAGGCAAAATCAGGGGCTGGGGAAGGAACTGTGTGGGGAAGTGTATGAGGGTTAGTGCTCCAGCGAGAACTGCCACAAATATCAACTCTGTTTCTGCTCATTTTGCCACAGAACTACAGCACCCAGATTTGACTTCCGTACCTCCATGCTACCATCACCTGAGGGAGGCCTTTAATAAGGCAAAAGCTACATCGCTCCCACCACACCGTCCTTACGATTGCGCTATAGACCTCATTCCCGGATCTACCATCCCCAAGGGGCGCCTATACTCGGTCTCAGGTCCCGAGAGACATGCTATGAAGGATTACGTAGAATCCTCACTTAAGGCGGGACTCATTCGTCCTTCATCGTCACCTGCTTGGAGCAGGCTTCTTCTTTGTAGACAAGAAGGACGGGACCCTGCGACCATGTACAGACTATAGTCCCCTCAATGATATAACAATAAAAAACCGGTACCCGCTTCCATTAATGTCCTCAGTCTTCGATCAGCTCCGGCAGGCCAAAGTTTTTACCAAGTTGGACCTACGCAATGCTTACCACCTCATTTGCATTAGGGAGGGTGATGAATGGAAGACGGGATTTAACACCCCTAGTGGCCACTATGAATATCTAGTAATGCCTTTTGGTCTCACTAATGCCCCTGCCATACTCCAGGCCATGATTAATGATGTGCTCAGTGACTTTTTGGACCATTTAGTTTTCGTCTATCTTTATTAATTTAATTAATACATTTAATTTATTATGACAATCTGGACATTCACAGGCACCATGTCAGCCAGGTTTTGCAATGGCTCCTGGAAAACCATTTATATGTAAAAGCTGAGAAATGTAAATTTCATGCCGACACCATCTCCTTCCTGGGCTTCATTGTAGCCCCTGGAAGAGTCCTAATGGACCCGGCTAAAGTTAGCGCGGTTGCCAAGTGGCCAACACCTGATAGTTGTAAGGAGGTTCAGCAATTCCTTGGTTATGCAAACTTCTACAAACGATTTATCAGACGCTTAGCGCGATAGCTTCCCCTCTCCATGCTCTGACTTCTCTACAGGTGCGCTTCTACTGGTCTCCGGAGGCGGAGAGGCCCTTCCAGGATCTCAAGCGCCGCTTCACGACTGCACCCATCCTCGCGCTGCCAGATCCACAACGCCAATTTGTGGTCGAGGTGGGTGTGTCGAATGAGGGAGTTGGGGCGGTTCTATCCCAAAGATTGGAGGCAGACGGGAAAACCCACCCCTGCGCCTTTCTGTCTTGCCGGCTGAGCCCTGCAGAACGTAACTATGATGTTGGTAACAGGGAACTGCTGGCGGTCAAGATAGCACTGGAAGAGTGGCGACATTGGTTGGAGGGGGCACAGCATCCATTCATAGTTTGGACTGACCACAAGAACCTGGAATATATTCGACAAGCCAAGAGACTAAATTCACGTCAGGCCAGGTGGGCATTGTTTTTCAATCGTTTTAACTTGACGTTGTCTTACAGGCCGGGGTCCCGCAATGTCAAGTCAGGCGCTTTGTCGCCTCTACGACCCTGAGCCTTTTGCCAAGGTACCAGAGCCCATCCTTCCACTGAACTGTGTGGTTGGAGCGGTCACTTGGCAGATAGAACAAGAAGTAAGACACGCCAACGGTGAGAACCCTCCACCTAGTGGGTGCCCAGAGAATCGCTTGTTTGTCCCTGTTAATCTGCACCCACAGGTGATCCATTGGGCTCACACATCGCTGCTTACTTGCCATCCGGGGGTCCGGAGAACTATGTTTATGATCTCACAGCGGTTCTGGTGGCCATCCATGGAGGCGGGGGTTCGGGAGTACATCGAGGCGGTCCGGTCTGCGCTCGCAATAAAACATCCTCCGGGTCACGTGTTGGACGGCTACAGCCTCTGCCCATTCCCTCCAGACCGTGGTCAAACATCTCTATGGACTTCGTCACAGGCCTCCCGGTCTCAAGAGGTAACACCACGGTGCTCACCGTGGTCGACCGATTCTCCAAGATGACACATTTTATTGCCTTGCCAAAGTTGCCCACAGCCAAAGAGACTGCTCAGACACTGATGCAGCATGTTTTTAGAATTCATGGATTTCCCACAGACATTGTATCGGACCGGGGTCCCCAATTCATCTCACGGTTCTGGAAGGAGTTCTGCAAACTCATTGGAGCTACAGCCTCAACCAACAATTGGAAACCGGCCTCCGATGCCTCGAGTCCCAGAACCCAACAACGTGGAGTTCCCACCTGGTCTGGGTGCAATACGCCCATAACTTCTTGCCCACCTCTGCCACTGGCTTTTCTCCTTTCAAGTGTGTCTACGGCTACCAACCACCAGTGTTCCCGGACTCAGAGCCAGAGGTCTCCGTTCCCTCCGCCCATGCCCAGGTGCGCCGATGCCGTCGCATCTGGCTTGCGGACCGACAAGTGCTCGCTCGCCAAGGAGATCGGGTCAAGAAAGCCGCCGACCGGAAGCGCCACCCCAGCACCTGCCGGCAGATGGAGGCCTTCTGTACCGGGTCAAGAGACTGTTAGTGGTACGCAACAGAGGTCGAGGAAGCAACAGAGGTCGAGGAAGACAGTTTTTGGTGGATTGGGAGGGGTACGGTCCCGAAGAAAGACAGTGGGTACCCCAACGGAACATTGATGACCCCTCCCTGATCCAGGACTTCTATAGACTCCACCCTGAGGTCCCTGGGCCGTCAGGAGTCGGCCCTAGAAGGGGGGGGGGGTTCTGTCACACCTGGGTGAAGTCTGGTCTGGGTGAAGTCTGGTTTCATGTTGTTTTGTCATTTCCTGTTTTATTTTGAAATGCTGACTCTCCCTTTCGTTTCAGGTCACTTGCCCTTCCTCCTGTTTCACTGGTCTGACGTCTTTCCTGATTGTCTGACTGCGCCCACCTGTGTCACCCTCCCTCATGTGTATAAATGTCTCATCCTCCTTCTGTCCTGTGCCAGAGTGTTTTGTATCTTCATGTGCGTACCTCCAGCGTTCCTTTGCCACAGTCTTGTCTTCAGCCATAGCCATGTTTTGTGTACCTTTTGGATCCACTGGAGTATTTTGGTATTGTGGCCCTCAGTGAAAACAACTTTGACACCTCTGCCCTAAGAAATAGTTTCAATGTTTTTTTATATAATTCCTGTGCTTTTATTAAAATTAGCCACGGTTTACTTCCTGTTTGCCTTATCAATCAAACTTTATTTGTTTAGCACTTTTATGCACAGGCAACACAAAGTGCAAAAAGAAGACTGAGGAATAACGTTAACTTTTGAGGTGTCCACACTGGAGAGTACCAAAAAAGTAGAGTCCGAATAGAAAATGCTCTATAGCCTGCAGACTTTTTTGGGGCTCTGGGAATCACTAATAAGCCGGAATTCTTGGAATGCAGATTTCTTGCCTAGAAATATGGTACAATACAATCAGCAAGATAGGATGGAGCTAAACCATGTAGTATTTTATACGTAAGTAGTAAAACCTTAAAGTCACATCTTAAGTGCACAGGAAACCAGTGCAGGTGAGCAAGTATAAGTATATATATATAGACATATATGTATATAGGTATATAAAGGTATATACAGTATAGGCGTAATATGATCAAACTTTTTGTTCTTGTCAAAAGTCTAGCAGCCGCATTTTGTACCAACTGTAATCTTTTAATGCTAGACATAGTGAGACCCGAAAATAATACAAAGTGTTTACACTGTAAGTATTGTACTTGTTACACAGCGTGCATCTTAGTTGTAGTTTTGATAATCAAATTTGGAGATGTTGAAATCGGTAAGTAAATGTCGCTAATGCTAGTCAGTAGCACGTTTGTAGAAAATTTGAAAATTGGGAGTTATTAATTCAATGCTTTGGGGGGAGTTCAACTTGAAAGGTTCCACTTATCTATCACATGGGTTGCACTGTTAGCGTCCTTTATTTCTGCCTTTGGCATTTTGCCCAGACATGATTTCTCAGTAATCGCACGCAATTTCCGAGGGAATTCCAACTTCCAGTTCACTTTGGAATGCAGGGTTCCTGTGGTCACAAAGGACTGAGAACCATGAAAGGATCAAACATGTTTAATGACGTGTGCAATACATGCAGCTGATATTTCACAGGTCATTTTATGAGGTTTTCACAAAACGTTTTTCGACGGTTCCTCAAACCTCTCCTCTCCTCTTACCAGCCCTTCAGGCATCTACATTCCCTACACTCATCCTTTATTCCCGATTAAAGCTTCACCCACCAAGGTCTTCATGACCTCAGGAGGGCTGGCAGGATCAGACAGCTCCTGCTTCGCTTGCATTTCAGCCACAGTAGCTGGGGTGTCTTATCCGTTTCATTTTTATTGAATGGATGAAGGTTTCTTCATCCCCTTTTGGCCCCGGGGGGCACGCCCACGTGCTGGCAAAGGGGAGCTTTTTCTGCTGACTGAATGAACATGTAAGATCCCTTCCAGTGAGAGGGATGACATGGGCACGTTGCTGCACCTGCACAGAGCAATACTGGACACATTAGTCACAGGGCCCTCGGTCCCCTGCCAGTGGTCCGACACACGGTTAGGACTCCAAACATTTGGAAATGGGAGTTTTTTGTTCAAATGCATTTACTCGTTTGACGGAAGAAGTTTACAAAAGCATGAAGAGAAACGTGTCATTTTTATACTGATTTGCAACTTCAAAAAACTTTTCAGACAAAAAAATAATAATAATGGATTTGAAAAATACATAAATTAAAACAAAAAAAAGTTTGGGTGACAAATACTTTTGTAAATAATGTTTTGGTTACAATTTTTGTAACGATTCTTAAAAATAATAATTATATACAGTACAGGCCAAAAGTTTGGACACACCTTCTCATTCAATGCGTTTTCTTTATTTTCATGACTATTTACATTTTAGATTGTCACTGAAGACATCAAAACTATGAATGAACACGTGGAGTTATGTACTTAACAAAAAAAGGTGAAATAACTGAAAACATGTTTTATATTCAATTTTTTTCAAAATAGCCACTCTTTGCTCTGATTACTGCTTTTCACACTCTTGGCATTCTCTCGATGAGCTTCAAGAGGTAGTCACCTGAAAGGGTTTTCACTCCACAGGTGTTATAGTTTTGATGCCTTCAGTGACAATCTACAATGTAAATAGTCATTAAAATAAAGGAAACTCATTGAAATGAGAAGGTGTGTCCTTCTCATATATATATATATATATATATATATATATATATATATATATATATATATATATATATATATATATATATATATATATATATATATATATATATATATATGTATATATGTATATATATATATATATATATATATATATATATATATATAAAAGTTGACATACACTTGTAAAGAACATAATGTCATGGCTGCCTTGAGTTTCCAATAGTTTCTACAACTCTTATTTTTTTGTGAACGAGTGATTGGAGCACTTGTTGGTCACAAAAAACATTCATGAAGTTTAGTTCTTGTATTAATTTATTATGGGTCTACTGAAAATGTGACCAAATCTGCTGGGTCAAAAGTATACATACAGCAATGTTAATATTTGGTTACATGTCCCTTGGCAAGTTTCAATGCAATAAGGCGCTTTTGGTAGCCATCCACAAGCTTCTGGCAAGCTTCTGCTTTAATTTTTGACCGCTCCTCTTGACAAAACTGGTACAGTTCAGCTAAATTTGTTGCTTTTCTGACATGGACTTGTTTCTTTAGCATTGTCCACACGTTTAAGTCAGGACTTTGGGAAGGCCATTCTAAAACCTTCATTCTAGCCTGATTTAGCCATTCCTTTACCACTTTTGACGTGTGTTTTGGGTCATTGTCCTGTTGGAACACCCAACTGTGCCCAAGACCCAACCTCCGGGCTGATGATTTTAGGTTGTCCTGAAGAATTTGGAAGTAATCCTCCTTTTTCATTGTCCTAGTTACATTTACCAGTTCCATTGGCAGCAAAACAGACCCAGAGCGTAATACTACCAACACCATGCTTGATGGTAGGAATAGTGTTCCTGGGATTAAGGGCCTCACCTTTTCTCCTCCAAACATATTGCTGGGTATTATGGCCAAACAGCTAAATTTTTTGTTTCACGCCTTTCGACCGAATGCAGCTGAGATAGGCTCCAGCACCCCCGCGACCCCGAACGGGACAAGCGGTAGAAATGGATGGATGGATGTATATATCTATATATATATATATATGTATATATATATGTCTTAATTAGATTATCCAAAAAATAGTGCTCGATACCGTGGTAGAGCATAATATGTATGTGTGGGAAAAAATCACAAGACTATTTCATCTCTACAGGCCTGTTTCATGAGGGGTTTCCTCAATCCTCATGAAAAAGGCCTGTAGAGATGAAATAGTCTTGTGATTTTTTCCCCACACATACATATATATATATATATATATATATATATATATATATATATATATATATATATAAACTGTCCTGTTCAGCCACTCGACTAAATCATATTGTTGATGTAGATGCCCATATCCGCTGTACATTTTGGATATTTATCTTGTTGCCTTATTTGTATTTGACTGTATTAAATGTTTGGGTAGAATTTTATTAAAAATATATATATAAGTAATATAAATGTATCATAGCTGTTTATCTATTTTATGGAGGGATGTAGTTAATCATAGAACTGGCGCCAAATGTTAATAAAAACGTATTGATTTTGAATTGAGAATTGTTTTGATTCGAAAATCTAATCAGCATCGTAAGGTGCACACAAAAAAAAAATATATATATATATAATTGTATTTATTTATTTTTGCTTACAAATATTTTTTGGGGGTTTTACACCAATTTTGGTTACACATATTATTTTTGGTAACACATTATTTTCAGTTACAAATCTTTATTTTTGTTGTTTTGATTTTTTTTGGTTGAAAACATTTTTTTGGTGGAAGTTTTTTTTTTGGTTACAGATATATTTTTGGGGGGTTTGCAAGTCATCTTTGTTGGGTCACAAACACTTTTTGGGGTGCAAATATTTTCTTTTTTGGTAAAAATCTTATTTTGGCTGCAAATATGTATTTTTCTTATGAATATATTTTTGGTTACAAATCGTTTTTTTCAGGTTGCAAATATTTTTAGTGGTTAAACCTCTTGTTAAAATTTTTTTTGGGGGGGTTACGACTCAACTTCAATCTCGTGGGTGCGACCTCATCTGAACAATATGTCAGAAGTGTGACGATCTGTCACTTCATTTCTGTTTGTTTTCTTGTTTTTGTATTTACTTCCCATCAGTGCTCTTATTTTGTTCCATTTCCTGTTTGTTCCGCGGAGCACTGTGTTTTTTCCTCACCTGCCGTTGATTGGCAGCCAGTCCACACCAGCTGCCAATCAGCATATGTTCTATTTATGCCTTGTCTCGAGCACTCCTCAGTGCTCGAAGATCACTCTATGTTTGGAATGTTTGTATGCAAGACTGCTTCATTTTCTGTTGATGATAATAAAATCATTTTACCTCCTTGTCGCTCTCCTGGTTCCTGCATCTCGGGGTCACAAAAAATTGCAGCCATGCGAGTTCCTCACAAGAAGCCTTTTTATCAGTCAGTATCATCTGTAGTCTTCTGTATTTTCCCTCCAAACGTGTTGTTGGTGGAAGTAGTCAGTGGTCATTTGCAACCAAAAATGTCTTCCCTGTCTGGTCCATAGATGTACTTCTAAACAACATATAGTATTTAACATTTGTTCTGTAACAACATTCCACAGACTGGTTTATGTTCTGTCTCTTGAACCATGCATCTGTTCTCAAGTTACTAAGAATGTACTCCGAGTGTCCTCGTGATCTTCAACCATTGTTTTACATTTGTCGCGTTTGGCGTGACAATCATGCTTGTGTGATTATTGGAAATGTTACATTATTCACTACTGCAGTTCTCCAAGTCGTGCAAGTTTTAACTAAGTCATTAGGCGAGTGCACAAAGGTGAAGCACTTTGCTCCGAAACCATTTCTCCCGTCATTACTCCTCATTAGCGCCTTGCGTAACGATGCTAATGGTGTGAGAAAGTGAGGACAAAGTGAAGATCCTATCACTGCTTAGGAAGGATCCATATTCATTCATCCACTCTTTTGTGCAGGAATATGAATGTTTGTTGGAGGGGGCTCCCTCTCAGTGAACAGACATCATTATAAACAGTAGTATCTGTAATGGCCCAACACCGCTGGCTGTAGCAATGTGCAGGAGCATGTTAGGCTAACGTTCTGAGCGGCGCGCTTACATTAATCAACACGGACGTGACTAAATGGACCATGATACCATTTCCCGAATAGAGGTGCAAACAAATCTATGTTACAAAATGCTTGCAGCTGCTGACCTGATCTGAGCTGGCAGAGCAGTGAGGAGAAAACAGGAGGCAAAGAGGGTATCACATGACAAATGCAGATGAAAACACACACAATACGACAACAACTTTGTAGCTGTAATTGTTATTTTCCATTCAGGAGGAGCAAAGTCGAAGGTCACCGATGTTGCACAGGCCTGACTCACAATTTGTGTGTGTGTGGGGAAAAAACTAAGCCTGATCTTTAAATTCCGCAATTGGTCGTGTACCAGTTTGCGGCTTTAAGGGTCTCTGACCTCCTGGCTGCTTCCTGTAATGTGTGTGCGTCTGGAGCAGCGTTTCATATCAGTGCCCATTTGACAATTTCTTAACAATAACTCATGACCCCAAGGGGAAGCAATTAAGTTGAAAGGGGGCAAACAGGGTGCAAGGGCATCTCTCATCCAGAGTGGGTAATAATTGGTGTACATAAGTCCCAAAAGGATGGATTTTAAAGAGTCGTATTATGCAAAACCCACTTTTCTTGTCTGTTGCCGGCAGTGGTGTGCTGTCGGGGCCAGCAAGGCCTTCTTTGCTGGCCTAACATAACCAGAAATCATGATCATAATTAAAGATAAAAGTCATTTTTTATTCACTTTCCCTAAATATGTTAAAGTATTCATATTCTCTTCATGATATGTCTCTTCAAGCTAGCTTATGTTGCCATGCTGTACCAAATCTGCCTCGAGCCTTCAGATTCAGCAATGCGGGCTTACAGCGCACGGGGACATACAGTTGATAGACAGTTGCAATAGCAAATCAGATCACGCGTTGTTGTCAGTAAGGCCTTCTAGATGGAGAAGGAGTACACACCACAGAGAAGGAGTACACACTACACACCTCTGCACATTAGGGGGGACAAAGGTGGACAGGGTGAAAACCTTTAAATTCCTCGGGACACACATCAGCAAGGACCTCACCTGGGATCACAACACCCAACAAACAATATTTAAAGCCCAGCAGCAACTGTACTTCCTAAGAAGGCTGAGAAAATTTGGCATGCCATCCAAAATTCTCAGCAACTTCTATAGAAGTACGGTTGAGAGTGTCCTTACCAGCTAAATCACGGTTTGGTATGGGAACTGCACTGCTAAGAACAGGAAGGCACTCCAGCGAGTGATTAAAACTGCTCAGTACATATCAGGAGCAGCCTTCCCCTCACTACAGGACACGTACTCTACCAGGGCCACCAGGAGAGCACACAACATCATAAAGGACAGTACACACCCCCAGCACAGTCTCTTCAGCCTCCTACCATCAGGCAGACGATACAGTAGCCTGAAATCCAGGACTACAAGACCATACTTGCCAACCCTCCCGGTTTTACCGGGAGACTCCCAGAATTCAGCGCCTCTCCCGATAACCTCCCGGAAGAAATGTTCTCCCGATAAACTCCCGGAATTCAGCCGGAGCTGGAGGCCACACCCCTCCAGCTCCATGCGGACCTGAGTGGGGACAGCGGCGACAGTCTGTTTTCACGTCCGCTTTCCCACAACAAAAACAGCGTGCCTGCCCAATCACGTTATAACTGTAGAATGATCTAGGGCGAGTTCTTGGTTTCTTATGTGGGTTTATTGTTAGGCAGTTTCATTAACGTCCTCCCAGCGCGGTAACAACACACAATAACAGCAGTCACGTTTTCGTCTACCGTAAAGCAGTTCGTCTGCCGTAAACAGCAATGTTGTGACACTCTTAAACAGGACAATACTGCCATCTACAGGATAGCCTCCGGAACACTGAAATTCAAGTATATATTTTATTTATATGTATAATCAAATATATATATATATATATATATATATATATATATATATATATATATATAGATAGCTAGAATTCACCGAAAGTCAAGTATTTCATATATATATATATATATATATAGATAGCTAGAATTCACCGAAAGTCAAGTATTTCATATATATATATATATATATATATATATATATATATATGAAATATATATGAAATACTCGAGTTGGTGAATTCTAGCTGTAAACATACTCCTCCCCTCTTAACCACGCCCCCAACCACACCCCGCCCCCCCCTCCAACCACGCTTCACCTCCGACCACGCCCCACCCCCCACCTCCCGGAATCGGAGGTCTCAAGGTTGGCAAGTATGCGAGACTGACAAACAGTTTCTACCCACAGGCCATCAGGTATGCTCCCCCCGTTTACTTTATCTTTTTGAACTAAAGACAGCTACCATGACCACCCCCGAACTGTGAACCATCACTGTAGACACTTTTCACCTTTGATCACTAAAGACACTTTAACTGCTGCTGTGACCAAATGTCAGCTCCATATTTATACTGTTGACTGTCAATCAGAATGTGTAATAATGTTATGTTACATACTGTGCCTTGTATATACATTTTTATTTTTATTTTTATTTTAGCTAAGTACCGTGTGACTTGTTGAAGGGTGGACTAGCAAAGTAAGATTTTCATTGTACGGCAAACTGTCTGTTTAACTGTGCATATGACAATAAACAATCTTGAATCTTGAATCTTGAATGTAAGGCCGATATATATATAGTGATGTTATGAGCTAGGTAATTCCAGAACTCCATTACCCAGCATGCCACAGTAGTGGAGAGCATGCGCAGTAGCCCCGTTTAGGTTGTTTAATGTAGACATGCCGGTGTGGAGTAAACTTTAAGAATTCAGCCGACAAGCCTCGTCTGCATCTTTTATTATTAGACAAAGACAACACATTTATTTGGAAAGCCATTTTCAAAAAGGTTATTTAAAGAGAAACTACATCTTGTGAGATGATGTCGGCCAACCCCGGAAGCTAGCTCAGCTGTCGATGAAATGTGAGTTCAGATATGTTATTTCTTTATTTTTTCACGTTTAAAATGTTTTTTGCAATTCTAATTTTGACAGTACCGCATAAGATATGTTTTAATTGCTGATGCGGGTTTATTGATTTTTAAATGCACCAGAAAATAATCCGTTTTGTATAATGCGCAGTAGTGTGTAAATGTGTTTCTGTATAGTATTTCTCCAGCAATGGTCATGTGGTAACATCAATGATGGTATGGGTGAGGGCGGACCTACGTCACTTCCGCCTACCAATCCCCTAGCAACCGGGAATTCGTTGAAAACAAACCAGCTCACAGCGAACACAGCATTGACAGAAAAAGCATTTAACGAGCGTTGTGGCTTGGAAGTCGACGTTAAATCCTTTATTTACGCATTTTTACTTATTCGCATATCGTGTGAAAAAACGAAAATGTATTATTTGCGTCAGACTCGTCTCAGTGAACTTTAAAGCTTCTCAGGCTTAGCTTAGCTTGCTAGTTATCTTAGCCTGCGCGCTACTAAGAAAGAGACGCGGAAGTTATCAACAACAAGATCAAGTGTTAGTCTATAAAATATTGACAGATTTGGCAACATGAAAATTATAGGGTTTATTGGTTTTTAAAAACCCAACTGTTAAGTGCAAATTGAAACGAAACCGGTTTTCGAAAATAGCTAGCTAGGCTATAGACTATATAGTATATTACTTACTTAACTTAATCCTCTTCTTCCCGGATGGGAAATAACGCTTCGACGACTCGACGCCATTCATCTCGCTGCTGTGCTCGTCTCTGTGCCTCGCCCCATGTAAGCTTCATCTCTTTCAGCTCCCCTTCAACTGTTCTTCGCCAGGTGTTCTTTGGCCGCCCTGGCTTACGTTTTTCCGGTGGTGTCCATCTTAACGCTGCCTTTGGTATCCTCTCGTTGTCCGGTTTTCGAAAATAGCTAGCTAGGCTATAGACTATATAGTATATACCGCATGTTATTTTTGTACAACAACTTCAGCTGTCGAACGTTATAAGGTACAAATTCAACAAGTACAACATTAGCACGGACGTATAGCCAAGTTGTGGTTAAGAAGGTGGATTTTTGTTCCTTATATTTACCAGAAACGAAGTGATCCGAACACACGACCCGGGACTTTGGGGGACTCCAGTGAGAACCGTCCTCGTTTTCCCAGTGTAAAGCTGCGAGCCATTTGTCTCGTCTCTGTGGGCTTTTATCACGCTTTGGCAGAACAAAATACAACCTTTGTTTTCCCTGTTTCCAGTTGTGGTTAGCACAACCAAAAAAAACACAGTTTTTCGGCATTTTGGAGGCAGAATGACGGGTTTAACCAGCGTAGGTCGACAGGTTAAAGAGTAATGGCAACGGTTTGTTTTCAACGGCAGTCTGGTTGCTATGGCTCGAAGAACCCGTATGTAGCTCAGTTGCCCGGATGTCGGCCCTCACCCATTTTGAGAGGTAATCATTGAAGTCGGACATCACTGAAGGCCTAGGTGGGAAACGCACGGCCAGTCACTGGTTGCCGGTCTGTTATCATGGCGACCGGTCCCTTCAGTAGCTGATCGTCAACGTGGCCGTCGTGCTCTGCAGGTGTTTGCTTGTTCTACTTTGATTACTGCATACAGTAGATACAATTGTACTTTGTTTCTGCTAAACTTGGATTCAACTTTTACTTTGATTGTACAAAACCCAAAACCAGCGAAATTGGCACGTCATGTAAATCGTAAATAAAAACTGAATACAATGACTTTCTAATCCTTTTCAACCTATATTCAATTGAATAGACTGCAAAGACAAGATATTTAATGTTCCAACTGAGAAACTTATTATTATTATTTTTTTTACAAATAATCTTTAACTTAGAATTTAATGGCAGCAACACGTTGCAGGGGCATTTTTACCACTGTGTTACATGGCCTTTCCTTTTAACAACACTCAGTAAACCAATTTTTGAAGCTTTTTTAGGTGGAATTATTTCCCATTCTTGCTTGATGTACAGCTTAAGTTGTTCAATAGTCCGGGGTCTCCGTTGTCGTATTTTATTCTTCATAATGCGCCACACATTTTCAATGGGAGACGGGTCTGGACTACAGGCAGGCCAGTCTAGTACCCACACTCTTTTACTATGAAGCCACACTGTTGTGACACGTGCAGAATGTGGCTTGGCATTGTCTTGCTGAAGTAAGCAGGGTCGTCCATGAAAAAGACGTTGCTTGGATGGCAACATATATTGCTCCAAAACCTGTATGTACCTTTCAGCATTAATGAGGCCTTCACAGATGTGTAAGTTACCCATGCCTTGGGCACTAATACACCCCCATACCATCACAGATACTGGATTTTAAACTTTGCGCCTAGAACAGTCCGGATGGTTCTTTTCCTCTTTGGTCCGGTAGACACGACGTCCACAGTTTCCAAAAACAATTTGAAATGTGGACTCGTCAGACTTCCTAACATTTTTCCACTTTGCATCAGTCCATCTTAGATGAGCTCGGGCCCAGCAAAGCCGATGGCGTTTCTGGGTGTTGTTGATAAATGGCATTTCACTTTGCATAGTAGAGTTTTAACTTGCACTTAGAGATGTAGCGACAAACTGTAGTTAATGACAGTGGTTTTCTGAAGTGTTTCTGAGCCCATGTGGTGATATCCTTTACACAGTGATGTCGCTTTTTGATGCCTTGCTGCTTACGTGCAGTGATTTCTCCAGATTCTCTAAATCTTTTGATGATATTACGGACCGTAGATGGTGAAATCCCTAAATTCCTTGCTATAGTTTGTAGAGAAATGTTGTTCTTAAACTTTTAGGCAATTTTCTCACACATTTGTTCACAAAGTGGTGACCCTCGCCCCATCCATGTTTGTGAATGACTGAGCATTTCATGGAAGCTGCTTTTATACCCAATCATGTTACCCACCTGTTCCCAATTAGCCTGTTCACCTGTGGGATGTTCCAAATAAGTGTCGGGTGAGCATTCCTGAATTTTCTCAGTCTTTTTGCCACTTGTGCCAACTTTTTTGAAACATGTTGCAGGCATCAAATTCCAAATGACCTAATATTTGCAAAAAATAACAAAGTTTACCAGTTCAAACATTAAGTATCTTGTCTTTTCAGTCTATTCAATTGAATATAAGTTGAAAAGGATTGGCAAATCATTGTATTCTGTTTTTATTTACGATTTACACAACGTGCCAACTTCACTGGTTTTGGGTTTTGTAATAGTTTTAGTTCATTACAACAGCATTGTTTATTCGAAAGTTATTTCGTAGCCGAACCTTTTCCCAATAGATATATTGTCCAAAGCAGGGGTTCTTAACCTTTTTGACCTGGGGACCCAACTTTTCCACGACAGAGGGGCCCACTAATGATATTAACACTAAATTAGTAATCTTATTCTTGATTTTATTCGTATTTTATAATTATATCTAACCAGTGACGTGCAGTCACTGGAGGCAGGTGAGGCGGGGCCTCACGTGCCATCATGGAAAGAAAAAAAATGTAAAAAGAAAAAAAAGAATTAAATTGTTATATGTATCCAGTGATTATACTATAAAGTTATTTTCCATTTAACTTCACCAGTTTTAGATTTTTTTTATTCAAAATCGCTGAATTTTCACATTTGCCGTTCAAATACTGAGAAGAGACGGTGCGGTGATCAGCAGCCAGTTGAGGCACGTCACTGTGTTGTGCCTCAACATGGATTGCGGACTTGGCTAACTGCTGGCCTGCTGTGCAGTGAGACCGTATTGCTATATGAACTATATTATACATTTCCATAGTTTAGTTAGCTGAGGTATATAATGTACAGTGTATTTTGTCAACAACTGTATGTGTGTAAGTATTGCTTGTGCTGAGCGATCATAAAAGTGCTGCGAAGACGCACTAGCTGAGGCTCGCAGTAATCCCGCCTTCTGGTGGTAGAGAATGCACCCCCGCCGTAGAATGCACCCCCTGACGGGAGTGTTATATCAGCTAAAGCACACACTTAAACTTTCCACGTGCAAGATTGAATCTATTTAAAAAAGTTATTCAATAAGAAGCCAAAAAGTGGAGGAGTTGTGAATGACTGCAGGGCCACAACATTAGGTACACCTGCAGACTGCAGCACAGATTTCATATTTTATTCATTCACAACTCCTCCAACACAAACATTATTGTTTTTGCACTGATTTTATAGTTTAGCACCTCTCTGTGTGCAATTTTTACTTTCCACCCACAGTCTGAATGCTTCTGTATATATGTATATAGTATATTATTTAAACAACACATTCAGAACATTTGTTCTCAGGACTGGACTGTGCACCATACCTCCTTTTACACTATTTTATTTTCTTTCCTTCCTATGTTTTGCATATTTGTAGACTGTCGCACTGATACTGGAGTTGCTTCTAATCTCATTGTACTTGTGTATAGTGACAATAAAAGGCATTCTATTCTATTTTATAACCCAAAGCTCATGACCATAGGTGAGGATGGGAACGTAGATCGACCAGTAAATTGAGAGCTTTGCCTTCCGGCTCAGCTCCTTCTTCACCACAACGGATCGATACAGCGTCCGCATTACTGAAGATCCGCCTGTCGATCCCACAATCCACTCTTCCCTCACTCGTGACCAAAACTCCGAGGTACTTGAACTTCTCCACGTAGGACAAGGTCTCTTCCCCAACCCGGAGATGGCACTCCACCCTTTTCCGAGCGAGAACCATGGACTGGATTTTTTGGAGGTGTTGATTCTCATCCCAGTCGCTTCACACTTGGCTGCGAACCGATCCAGTGAGGGCTGAAGATCCTGGCCGGATGAAGCCATCAGAACCACATCATCTGAAAAAAGCAGAGACCTAATCCTGAAGCCACCAAACCGGATCCCCTCAACACCCTGACTGCGCCTAGAAATTCAATGTAATATTTATAATTTACTTAAATTTTTCCCATTTGGCCCTCCGTTGATGTGCGTTGTCCTGTCTATCTGCCAGCTCCACAGCTGCTATGAAAGTACACGTCTGAGCCTGACCATAAATCAGGCGGGCCGAAAGGTGAGCGGGAAATGAGCTGAGCTCTAAAAAGGTCATCAGCACTAATTAATGGCTGATTTGAGAGATCTGAACTTTCAAACCTTTTTTTAATCTTTTTGTTTTTCCGCAGTTTGTCCACGAAGCTTTCACCAAATATGGCCACTAGTATTCCATGACACAACTTAATTAGTGATATTCCCTGAGCAGGATTAGGACAATCCAGAAGAAGACTGAATGAATTCCCGTGGCACAAGGTCATCGCGCCACCTGAAAATGGAGTACTGATTATGATTACTGTTCCAATTCAATTACTTAATTAGATTGCTGCGTTTTCATTTGTTTGGATTCCTAGGAGGCACTTCACACACACACACACACACACACGTTATATTCTAGTTTCAGGGCAATCAGGATGCACACATGGCCACGCATCAACGCCGTTATTGTCATCTGGGCTCATCGATCCTGCCTTTCCTCAGGTGCATGTATTGTATGACAAGGCAACCATTCCACTCCTGTCACATGAATTAACATGTCCAATATGTCGCGCTTTAATGGAAAAGTCACAACAACCTCAGGAGGAACATGCCGAGTGAATTATCCGTCACTAGTTTGTACGTAAAAGGCAAGAGACATTTAAGCAATCGTATTAATGCTACATGACAAAATGTATTGTCATCAATAAAACCCACAAACCTGTAACTTCGACCCCCCTGGAGCTTTTGTGTGCATATACAGTCGTGACTGTTCACAAATGTGTTGTGTATCACGAGGAAAACTACATCCAAGTACTCCAAACCCATTACAATTAGAATAATAAAATGTGGCAGTTGGACAAAGCTGAAAAAAAACATCAGTTATAAATCCTAATTCAGTATAACTGAAATAGTTGCTGAAAATATCCAACTCTTATTTATGGTCACATAATCCGGTTGATCACAAAAGAGCTACATAGATGAGAAGTTTTATCTCCTACTAGGTTTGTACAGCATACCGGTACTAGTATAGTATCGCGGTACTAATGAATCAAAAACGGTACTATACTCTGTTTGAAAAGGCATGACGGCGCGTCGTCTTCACGTCATGATATTGCTGGTTTTACGAGCAGATGAGCATGTTCGGCAGCGCACAATCACAGAGTACTTACAATCAAACACAGCGTGTGGACAGAAAAGGGAGAACGGACGCATTCTGGCCTAAAAACTAACGATAAATGTGAAGTTATAACACTGAAATGCCCTCAGGAAGAGGTGCTTTAAGACATGGCTAGCTAGCTAGAGGCGAACGTCCATCCGCAGTCGGCAGTGTTTTACCTACTTCTAAATCACTAATCCTCGCCTCTATGGTGACAAATAAAGTACATTTCTTACAAGTATGCAGGACAAGGAATAGCTAAACATACTTCACTACACACCGTTGCTCACCGGCATCACAATGTACACAAATGCCATGGGTGGATCTACACCTGACATCCACTGTAATGATACCAACTACAATAGCTTATCTAGTCGATACTACAATGATTACATCTATATTTTTTATCGTCACACAATCTGTTTTCCTTTTTTTAAAATTCATATTATGTTTATAAACTCAGTAAATATGTCCCTGGACACATGAGGACTTTGAATATGACCAATGTATGATCCTGTAACTACTTGGTATCGGATCAGTACCTAAATGTGTAGTATCATCCAAAACTAATGTAAAGTATCAAACAACAGAAGAATAAGTGATTATTACATTTTAACAGAAGTGTAGATAGAACATGTTGAAACAGAAAATAAGCAGATATTAACAGTAAATGAACAAGTAGATTAATAATCCATTTTGACAGCTTGTTCCTCATAATTTTGACAAAATAATAGAATGATAAATGACACAATATGTTACTGCATACGTCAGCAGACTAATTAGGGGCCTTTGTTTGCTTACTTACTACTAATATACAAGTTGTCTAGTATGTTCACCATTTTATTTAAGGCCAAATTTGTGGCCTTAATGCACCATTTGTTTCGGGATGGGTTGGGGTGGGGGTGTCGTCACACAAAATGGGCGCGGCCTAAACGAGAATTAAAACTGGAAGTAGGTGCATGTCATATCCATTTTGTTTTGTAGTTCTCTCAAGACAACTGCCATTTTAGTTGTCGTCCATACATCATAATGATTTATGACTCCTACAGGCAGAGGTTGGCATTGCAACTTGTAGTTTGCAAGCACCCAATGTCTGCCTGTAGAGGTCATAAAATCATCACGAATCCGGACTACAAAAAAGATGGCCTACAGCTCCAAAAACTTCAAGTTGCAATACCAACATCCGCCTGTAGGGGGGTCGAGTTTGACTTCAATTGGGTGAGTGTAATGCAGCCACACTTTATGTTTTTGATTCATTTAGGGGTTATTTTTTATTTCATTGGTACAAATCATTACTTGCTTTTTTGGAACATATATTACAATCAAACTCAATGATAAGTAGACCATTAAGAAAAAACTAAAGTTGAAACTTTAAGTGAGGATGATGTGTGGAATAGCTAAATCCTGGGGTGAGTCCCTCAGATGATCATGGCGTCAAAGCAATGAAAGAGTTCATCAACTTTGTTAGCGCAGACCATGCAAAATGGACTTCCCAGTCATTTGTGACTGTTCACGAAATCCGTTCCAAATCACTAATAACATTGTGTTATGATTGTTCAAAAGAGTTTATTTGTACTTCTTCCTGTAGGAATTATAAATCATTATGACCTTTGGACTACTAAAAAGATGGCAGAAAGCTTAAATAACTACAAGTTGCAAGACTGACCTCTGCCTTAGGACGTTTGGACTACAAACAACATGAAAATAACCATTTTATTCAGTAGAAATAATCCAGCGTTGCAGTCAAAATGACCCAGATATTGGGTTGAATATACAACCCACTTATTTAGTAGAATTAACGCAGCATTGCAGTTAAAACTTACCCAGCATTTGGGTTGAATATATAACCCATGTAGATGGGTTGTATGAGAAACCCATCTCGCTGGGTTAAATTAACCCAGCGTTGGTTTGGTCCAGTAGTTACCCAGCAGTTTTTAGAGCGCCCCACCCATACACACGCACACACTCTGCCGTACTTTAAATAGTATAATTTGTCTATAAATTTGTTATAAGTACACCTCTGCATAATATTGTATAATTTGTATTTTGTACCGGAACATATTTAAAGGCGTACTGAAACCCACTACTACCGACCACGCAGTCTGATAGTTTATATATCAATGATGAAATCTTAACATTGCAACACATGCCAATACGGCCGGGTTAACTTATAAAGTGCAATTTTAAATTTCCCGCTAAGCTTCCGGTTGAAAACGTCTTTGGATGATGACGTATGCGCGTGACGTAGCCAGTGAAACAGAAGTATCGGTACCCCATTGAAAACAATACAAAATAGCTTTGTTTTTATGTCATAATTCCACAATATTCTGGGCATCTTTGTTGGTGAATCTTTTGCAATTTGTTTAATGAACAATGGAGACTGCAAAGAAGAAAGTTGTAGGTGGGATCGGTGTATTAGCGGCTGGCTGTAGCAACACAACCAGGAGGACTTACTTGGATAGCAGATGCGCTAGCCGACGCTAGCCGACGCTAGCCGACGCTAGCCGCCAACTGCACGGATGATCGGGTGAAGTCCTTCGTCGCGCCATCGATCGCTGGAACGCAGGTGAGCACGGGTGTTGATGAGCAGATGAGG
The DNA here is from genome assembly GCF_033978785.1 of Entelurus aequoreus. NCBI lineage: Eukaryota > Metazoa > Chordata > Actinopteri > Syngnathiformes > Syngnathidae > Entelurus > Entelurus aequoreus. Next base: position 50,689,481 of record NC_084736.1, read on the forward strand.
GCTGGCTGGCGTAGGTGGATAGCTAATGTTTTTATCATAGCTCTGTGAGGTCCGGTTGCTAAGTTAGCTTCAAAGGTGTCGTTAGCAACAGCATTGTTAAGCTTTGCCAGGCTGAGAATTATTAACCGTGTAGTTACATGTACATGGTTTAATAGTATTGTTGATCTTCTGTCTATCCTTCCAGTCAGGGATTTATTTATTTTGTTTCTATCTGCATTTGAGCCAGATACTATCACGTTAGCTCAGTAGCTAAAGAGCTTCGCCGATGTATTGTCGTGGAGATAAAAGTCACTGTGAATGTCCATTTCGCGTTCTCGACTCTCATTTTCAAGAGGATATAGTATCCTAGGTGGTTTAAAATACAAATCCGTGATCCACAATAGAAAAAGGAGAGAGTGTGGAATCCAATGAGCCAGCTTGTACCTAAGTTACGGTCAGAGCGAAAAAAGATATGTCTTGCACTGCATTCTAGTCCGTCCCTCTAACGTTCCTCATCCACGAATCTTTCATCCTCGCTCAAATTAATGGGGTAATCGTCGCTTTCTCAGTCTGAATCGCTCTAGCTACATTGAAAACAATACGAAAATATGAGGAGTCGAACAACTGACTACGTCATGCTACTTCCGGTAGGGGCAAGGCTTTCTTTTATCAGAGACCAAAAGTTGCGAACTTTATCGTCGTTGTTCTATACTAAATCCTTTCAGCAAAAATATGGCAATATCGTGAAATGATCAAGTATGACACATAGAATGGATTTGCTATCCCCGTTTAAATAAAAAAAAATCATTTCAGTAGGCCTTTAAAGTGCATCAACTTTTCTGAAATAAAAAAAAGTATCCCTATTTCAACTATAAACATTTTTTAAAATGTTATTAAATAAACTCATAAATCCAAATTAATCAGCAACATTAACTTTAAAACATTTATAGACACAAAAAATTATAGAAACAATATGTTTTTTTTTTTTATATCAAAATGAGGAAGTCAGGAATAATGGTGACAAAGAACATAATTTGTAGTGCACAGCTTTTGAAGCGGGGTTTAAAGCATGATACTTCATGATACTGAAAGCATGATCCCAGGGTCACATTCGCCCCCCTGGCATCGAGGAGTACCGTCCCCTGTATTTGAGAAGGACTGGATTAAGTTATTATTCTGTGTGTGTGTGTGTGTGTGTGTGTGTGTGTGTGTGTGTGTGTGTGTGTGTGTGTGTGTGTGTGTGTGTGTGTGTGTGTGTGTGTGTGTGTGTGTGTGTGTGTGTGTGTGTGTGTGTGTGTGTTCTTGTATTTCTACATCAACAAGGAAAAATACCTTCCATATTCCAAGTTAGGACATAAATCATGGTCCCAATACGGAAAACCATTGCATCTAATAGAGAATGTCTCACTTGCACCCGTGGTGGTGAAATCTATCAAAATGATGGTGGTCCCAAAAAGAAGGGATTTTTCAAAATGACTGTGTGTCAGTTTTATAAGTGCTCCCCCTCTGGTCTACATATGGAATAACAAGTGTTTGTACAAATGTTTAAGTGCTCCCCCTCTGGTCAACATATGAAATAACAAGTGTGTGTAAAAATGTTTAAGTGCTCCCCCTCTGACCAACATATATAATAACAAGTGTATAATAACATTCAATATGTGTGTGTGTGTGTGTGTGTGTGTGTGTGTGTGTGTGTGTGTGTGTGTGTGTGTGTGTGTGTGTGTGTGTGTGTGTGTGTGTGTGTGTGTGTGTGTGTGTGTGTGTGTGTGTGTGTGCGTGTGTGCGTGTGTGCGTGTGTGTGTGTAAAATAGATAAATGTAAAAATATTAAGTTGAGGTTTTATTTTTTCTTTGACAGGGCAAAGCTGTGATACAGCAAAGACAGTTTTTTGGAAAATAAAACTATGATGTATGCCAGCCTTTGCTAATTATATTTTAGAACAAAACAATGGAAATGCAGACTTAACGATTATTAGTATAAGTCTAAAGAATATAATGTTATCATTGAAGGTGTTTCTAAAGTAATTCAATCAACAAACGTATTACACATTTTCTCTGTTTTTACTAAACGGTCAGAGGTGGGTAGAGTAGCCAAAATTGTACTCAAAAAGAGTATAGTTACTTTAGAGTAATATGACTCAAGTAAAAAAAGTAGTCATGCAAATAACTACTTGAGTAAACGGAAGTATCTGGTGACATTTTTTTTTAGGTTTTGAGTAACTGGTAAGTAACTACCGATTTATTTAGTAGCTATTTGTTTTATGGTACTTGCACAACAGTAGGTGGTGTGTGTATTTAAGAGAGGGGAAAACGTGTACATTTTACAGTCACTTATGACATTATAATATGGCTAATGTTACTATAAGTGCACCCAAAACATAAAATAACATCTACAACTTACAGCAACGTGTTTTCTCAAGTTGAAAATGGAATTATTGTAGGCTGAAATATGAGCATTTCTTCTGACACAGATGACAGCACATGATATAAATAGAGAATCCTTTGTCCGATGTGTGTGTCAACATATATGGACTAACATTAATAAAATTAATAAAATAATAAATAATAAAATATATTAAACTTATCGTCTATTCTATTCAGCGATATAATTGTGTAATATTGCTGCAGCTGATAAAACAAATTAAATTGATGTGATTTGGTGTCTGCTGGCGTTATATTTTTTTTAATGCTGTTTGTTTTTTCATTTAGGAAATATATCATTATTATATATCTCCTATATGAAAAAAAGAAAACAGTCCAGATGCAATTGATTGAATGCCCTGAGAATACAATGACGCGGATGAATGAGAACATCCATAAACATATGTGAAAAAACATCTTGCAATGTGCATTATCTTGCACTGGATCATTCCAGACGCATGAATGCGCTGCGGTGTTGTGATGGTCCACCGCCTCCCTGGAGAGCGCACCATCAGTGTGCTCCAAGTACTTTTTTGTCTAGATTGCGATTCCATATCGCAGAAAAGGTGTTGCATAGGAGAAGTAAACCCACAGGCTGGAGAGCACAATAACACAAATGTGGAGGGAAATGAGTGTTTGTATTTGGATCTTAGTAGATCAGGCTCATACTGTACTAAGTACAGGTTGCAATTAAACGCAATCAGGATCGTGATGCACAGAGGGAGCCACAATCAGCTCAACTTTTGCAGTAAGAGCTACGATGCCGCACTTCGAAGAATAAACTGGGCTCGACACCAATTTATATTTCCAGCTGTGCATCTGATTGCAGATGTGGAAATAATGAGCGCGATTAGGCGACGTGCTGAGAGCCACCTGCAGCATGAAAGATTTTAAGAATACTCTCTGATAAGTATAATTGGCCTTAAATTGCTTGACTTTATGGGGAAAAGCAGGTACGTCAAGACAAATATGAGGCAATGAGCGCCTTTCGACAAAGACAGATTTATTTTTCTTTCCACTTTCTCTGGCAATACAAATTGTTATTAAAATAAAAAACTAAATAAGAAGAAACATTTTCCAGTCTACCCCTGTTTTCAATTAACACCTCATCTCTTTACTATTTAGCTAAATAAATACAGCAGCTAGAATTAGCATTTAAGGTAGGTGCATGTGTCTTTGACACAGATCGCATGGCAAATTATTCATCGCGTGCAGGCATTCTCTCAATGCCTTCCTGAAAAATGCCTCGTTTTAATTTTCTCTAAAACAAAAGTGCTGTGACAGGCAGGTGGTGACTCTACACTAGGGGTGTCAAACGTACGGCCCGAGGGCCAGATCAGGCCCGCAAACTGGTTTTATCCCGCCCGTGTGATGAGTTTGCCAAGTATAAAAATGTACCTGAAATTTTTGAGTGAAAGAAACTGCTGTTCTAAATGTGTCCACTAGATGTCGCAATAGCAATTATTTTTATCTTTGTAGATGATGCTACATATGTGCAAAATAAACCACATGATGTTAGTACATCAGTCAAGGAAAATGATCAAACTAAATAAACAACATCCTGTAATTTGATTTTGATTTAATTTTTTTAAATCTTCAGCGCAATTTAACACCAATGAGTAGACTGATGAACATTATCACATAATTTATTCAGAAAATATAAATAACGACAAATAAATTATTAACCGCAACTCGTAAGTGTAAAAAACAATAACATTATGATTTGTACATTTTCAGAATGTGCTTGTTCTATTTTTAAACAAAGAAAACAATCTGAAGTTGTCTTTATTTTTAAGTTATCGTGCTGAGATTTTACCAGTCCGGCTCACTTGGGAGTAGATTTTTCTCCATATGGCCCCCGATCTAAAATGAGTTTGACACCCCTGCTCTATGCCCTATGCTGGTGTCAGGAGGAGATGCAAACCTGGAATACAGCCATGAATGAAAAGTGACTGGTAGCAAGCATATCTAAGGTGTGATGTAATGGTGTGAATGCTCAAAAGCATTCACACACCAAAATTCATCTATTTATTCTTCTTCTTCTCCAGATTTTGGCGCGCTCTACCTTCCACATTTTTCATCAATGAATGAATGAATGAATGAATGAATGAATGAATGATCTTTATTGTCATTGTGCATGTACAGGTACAGGTCCAACGAAATTTAGGTTGCTTCCCTAAGGTGCTTTGCATTTTTTTTTTAAAAAGAAGAAACCACACGATGTACAAAAACAACACAATATACACAATATGCAATATGGCCTAGGACCACTCTAAGAGGCAATGTAAAAAAAATGAGACAGTAAAAAGTATAAAGTGACTAGTGAACTGACTAGAGAGGAGTAATGCTGGTTCCCAGTGTGCTGAGGGGGTGGGAGTCAGCATTTCCTACCTCCTATGCTGTGCAGGCATTTTGTTTTGGATTAATATGTAAATAAATATGAGAAATATTGTCCAGGTGGCGTGTAATCGCTGATTGCACAGTCCCGGATCGTGATTGACCGGTGGCTTCCTCATGTTGCATGTGAGGGAGTTTTTTGTTGTTTTTTTTTACATTCCAGCTGCGTTTAGTGCAGTTATGGCCCGGGGGTAGAAACTGTTCTTGAGTCTATTTGTGCGGGTTCGCATGGTTCTGAAACGTCTGCCGGAAGGCAGCCGATCGAAGTGGCTGTTGCCGGGGTGGGATGGGTCCTTGAGTATGTTGGCTGCCTTCTTCAGGCAGCGGGAGTTGTACAGTTCTTCCAGGGAGGGGAGGGGGCACCCGATGATTTTTTGGGCCGATTTGACGACCCTCTGGAGAGCTTTCCTCTCTGCTGCTGTGCAGCTGCAGAACCATACGCAGATGCAGTATGTGAGGATGCTCTCCACAGAACAGCGGTAGAAGGACACCAGTAGATCCTGTCTCAGGTGGAGATTCCTGAGTACTCTCAAGAAGTAGAGCCTCTGCTGTGCCCTCTTGACGATAGCCGTGGTGTTGGTCCTCCAGGACAGGTCCTCCTCCAGGTGAACTCCCAGGAAGCGTAGGGATGAGACTCTTTCCACACAAACCGTTGCAACTTCAAACTGTTCAGCCTATTCGGGAATCGCGGCCTTTCCCTTAACCCTTGTGTGGTGTTCGGGTCTGTGGGACCCGTTTTCGATTTTTATTAAAAGAAAAATGATACAATTAATTAATTTTTCAAACTGAGACTCACTGGCTTTGGCTCATTTTCTGTGAAGAACATATATCAGGATACATATTTAATGAACACACACCATACACCCCCTACACATTTCTATTACATATAAGATGTCCGGGGTCCACTGGACCCGGGGCTAATAGAAGTGTGGTAATTGATGTTCTGTGTACCACACACACACACACACACACACACACACACACACACACACACACACACACACACACACACACACACACACACACACACACACACACACACACACACACACACACACACACACACACACACACACACACAGCCGGCCTAGACGGGGAGGACAGAGTGTAGGTACACAGAACATCAGAGGGTCAAATGTGCGAGAAAATGAGCGCAGACAGTGTTGACAAACAATGTTGCAACCTTGTGTGGGAACAGCAGGTGCAGAAACACAGAAGAAGAATCCCTGTGGGATGCAGAAACTGGCAGATAAATTTCCATGCAACGTTCATATTGTTGTTACTCAACCAGTGTTTGTGGGTCTTAGACTTAGACTTACTTTTTATTGTCGTTCAAATTTGAACTTTACAGTACAGATAAGAACAATATTTCGTTGCATTAGCTGGTTGGCAGTGCAGGATAAAAAAGCAATAAGGTGCAGATATAAATAAATAGATTACTGTAAAGATAAATATATTGCACTTTTGCATATGCATCTACGTTTATGGATGTATGTTGTATTGTATTTATATTCCAGCGAGTTCATCCATTTTTGGGGGGAATTGAGGGGATTATTATGATGCGTTCAAGAGTCTTACGGCCTGAGGGAAGAAGCTGTTGCAGAACCTGGAGGTTCTGCTACGAAGGCTGCGGAACCTCTTTCTAGAGTCCAGCAGTGAAAACAGTCCTTGGTGCGGGTGGGAGGAGTCTCTGCAGATTTTCTGAGCCCTGGTCAGGCAGCGGCTTTTTGCGATCTCCTGCATAGGAGGAAGAGGAGTCCTGATGATCTTTTCCGCCGTCCTCACCACTCTCTAGAGAGACTTCCAGTCTGAGGCATTGCAGGCTCCAGTCCAGACAGAGATGCTGTTGGTCAGTAGGCTCTCTATAGTGCCTCTGTAGAATGTGGTGAGAATGGGGGGAGAGAGCTGTGCTCTTTTCATTCGACGCAAAAAGTGCATGCGCTGCTGAGCTCTTTTTACAAGAGCTCCGGTGTGTAGGGACCAGGTCATATTGTCAGTTATCTGCACCCCCAGGAACTTGGTGCTGCTTACCATCTCCACCGCTGTGCCGTTGATGAACAGTTGAGCGTGGCTGGACTGGTGCTTCCGGAAGTCGACAATGATCTCCTTGGTCTTGTCGACGTTCAGGACCAGGTTGTTGGTTCTGCACCAGTCAACCAGATGTTTCACCTCCTCCCTGTAGTCCATGTCGTTGTTGTCACGGATGAGGCCCAATACTGTCATGTCGTCCGCATACTTCTCAATGTGGTTAGTAGTGGACCTGGCGCAGCAGTCATGAGTCATCAACGTGAACAGCAGCGGACTCAGGACGCAGCCCTTGGGGGAGCCGGTGCTCAGGGAGATGGCACTGGAGGTGTTGTTGCCCACTCTCACAGATTGGGGTCTGTCTGTGAGGAAGTCAAGCAGCCAGTTACAGGGGGGTACTGAATTCAAGGGGGGCCAGTTTGCTCACCAAGTGCTGCGGGATGATGGTGTTGAATGCCGAGTTGAAGTCCAGAAACAACATCCGCACGTGTGTGTCCTTTCCTTCCAGATGTGCTAAGCTCAGGTGGAGTGCAGAGGAGATGATGCCCTCTGTGGAGCGGTTAGGGCGATAAACAAACTGGTATGGGTCGAATGTGGGGGGAAGTCTGGAGACAATGTATTCCTTTACCAGCCTCTCGAAGCACTTCATTACAGATGTTTTTTGGGATAAGTCAGTATTTTAACAAAAAAGTGTTTGATTGTGAGGCATTAAAAGCCACAAAATACAACGGGTCCATCAGACCCACAAACACTGGCTGAGTAACAACAATATGAACACCACACAAGGGTTAACAAATTCCAAAAATTCCCAGATTTCCCAGAATTCCAGGTTTTTCGGGACATTTTTACCATTCAAAATGAATTGGCCATTTTTCAAACTTCCACCATTTCCACATTTTTCAACCGATTCAAACCATTCTACCTTCAACATATTCCACATATCCTGGAAATTCAAAGTACAATGTTTTCAAGTTCAAAAAAATTCCAGGAATTCCCAGAATTCCCTTTTTTTCAAACACTTTTTTGACCCTTTACTACACCTTCCACATTTTTCAACCCACTTTAACCCTTTCATCGTCCACACATTCCTCTTAAGCAGGACAAAAAATGAAGTTGTATTTTGAACTGGAAAAATTCCTGGTTTTCCCGAAATTCCATGAATTCCGTAATACCATTTCTCAATTATCCCTGTGATGAGGTGGCGACTTGTCCAGGGTGTACCCCGCCTTCTGCCCGATTGTAGCTGAGATAGGCTCCAGCGCCCCCCGCGACCCCGAAGGGAATAAGCGGTAGAAAATGGATGGATGGATGGGCATTTCTCAATTAAAAATGTTACCACTTCAACATTTCTCAACCGGTTTGAAACATTCCAACACCAACTATTTCAACTCATTCAGAACATTCAAGTCTTTTAACATTTTAGAAAATATTCCCACTTTTCCCGAAATTCCCAAATTTCCATGAAATCCCCATTGAATTGAATGGGACATTTTTCAAACTTCCACATTTTTCATCCGATTCAAACTGTTCCAACTTCAAAATATTCAGCCTGTTCAAAATGGTGTGCTCTCCGTCAACAATTTTAAAAAATTCCCGGATTTCCAAGAATTCTCAGTTTTTTAGGGACATTTTCCCCATTCAAAATTAATTGTCCATTTTTTCAACTTCCACTATTCGCACATACATTTTTCAACCCATCCAAACCATTCCACCTTCAACACATTCCACTCATCCAACTAACACGTTCCCAAATTCCAAACCAAATTCCGTTTTTCCTGGAAACTCGTCAACATTCAAACCATTTCAACATTCAAACTATTCTTACATTCATACTACATTTTGTCAGCATTTCAGTTCAACTTCAGTGCATTGGAGCATTCACACGCATTTCCTTCAGGAATTGCCTCATCTAGTTATCTGTTTGTGTTAGTGTTTTTTTAAATGTGTTTATTTTCAAGGCTATAAGATTGAGCAATTTAATTAGGTTAATTTATTAATTTGCTGCTCTGTGGTTTTTATTGTGGAGTTACTGGGTCCTGCTGTCCAAACGTATTTGTCTGTTGGTTTGTTTGTGGTTTTAGCTGTGTTTACATTATTACAGTTGATTTATAACAGCTGTCTATGGTTAAGAGGTGGGGTTTACCAAAGGCGGGTAATGTTCGAAAGTCCTCTTTCAAAGGGCGAAGTCCTCTCGGGTTATATTGTTTTAATAGAGACTAAAGTTGGAAATTAACAATTTATTCTACAAATGGAGTAATTACAAAAAGTAGCAATTTCACCGCTGGAGAGGAGACCGTGCCCTACAAAGTCTCCTTCGATTGTCAGTCATGTACTTTTGTCCTCATTGCTGCCCCTCATTGGCGGAGTTGTTTGGGTGTTTTCAATGAAACCGAAAGTTAACCAAAGCAGGTGTTTGGACATATACAGTCGTCCACTCTCGCTTAGTCTCGTTACTGGCACCTCTTCTCACCATCAAAACCAAACAAGATACAATGTGTATGTGCAAAGATAAATACACAGGGTGTACATATTGTGTGCTGTCTTTGGAAAGGTAGAAAATATTCCCCTAACAGTAGTAACACCCTACATTTACTCAGTTACATTTGCTAGGTAACATTTTGGATAAATTACATTTGTTGGAGCAATTTTAATGGAAAATACTTTTCACTTTTACTTAAAATATGTATTTTCGTGAACAAAAAAAACGGTACTTGTACTCCGTTACAATGAGTTTCATTACGCAATGAAAATTTGGATGACTGCTTTTTTACTTTTACTTGAGTCATATTACTCTAAAGTAGGGCTATTTTAAACAGCTGAGGGCAAACTTCTTCTTTCAATTCGCTAGTATTCTTACTTCATATATTCCTGGGATTCAGGAATATATGAATACGTGTGTGTGCGTGTGTGTGTGTGTGTGTGTGTGTGTGTGTGTGTGTGTGTGTGTGTGTGTGTGTGTGTGTGTGTGTGTGTGTGTGTGTGTGTGTGTGTGTGTGTGTGTGTGTGTGTGTGTGTGTGCGTGTATGAATGTGTGTGAATATGTATATGCATGTATGTGTGTGTGTGTGTATGTGTGTGTGTGTGTATGTATATATATATATATACATATATATATATAGATATAGATAGATAGTGTAGCGGTTGATTTAAGGACATAATTCACCACACCTGTTATTTGACTTTGTCATCATCATTCACCGTACTGTTCTATTGTGTACATGACAATGTTGTTCTTTGTGTGCAGTTAAGAGCGAGTAATTCGGCGCGGCCCCTTTAAGTGGCCGTCAGTAGATTCTCACAAAGGTGGGGGTTTGTTGTTCCCGCGATATTTGAGTGTTTGTGATGAAAGCGTTCATTCTTGCTTGTGCTTTGATTAATAAACGACGCACACGTTTTTGTGTGTCAACTACACGTCAAGTTGTCTATCTTTCACGCTACGAGCACAACACTGGTGACCCCGACGCTTCACTGAACAGATTCAGTGATTCTTATCGACCATGACGGCGAATGCGGTTTCTCTAAAGCTGCACGAGTTCTGGGAAACTTCCGCGACCGCATGGTTTGCCCAGGCGGAGGCACAGTTTGCCCTGTGTGGTATCACCGAGGACGACACTAAGTTTTATTATGTCGTGTCCTCCCTCGGCAGCGCGACGGCGACCAAAGTGGTTAACGCCATTACGCACCCACTGGAGAGGAACAAGTACAGCACGTTGAAGGCTCACCTCTTACAGACATTTCATCTTTCCGACGCGGAGCGAGCTAACTGCCTTTTTTCGTTGCAGGGGCTTGGCGATTGCAAGCCCTCTGAACTAATGAACAATATGCTAGGACTCTTAGGTGAGCACAGACCTGGATTCTTCTTCGTGCAGTATTTCCTGAGACTCCTGCCTACTCAGGTGCGGGCTGCTTTAGCCAACACCACCATTTTGGACTGCCGCGAACTAGCTGCTGAAGCTGATAAGTTTTTTTTTAGCTTCCCAACCGGCATATGTGGCTGCATTCCAGATTCTTCCACTCTCGCTGCTGCTGCTGCTGCTGCGGCCCCCAGGCGGCAACCGGATTCTGGACTATGTTTTTTCCACGCAAAGTTTGGGACCAAAGCTAGGCGGTGCCGTCCCCCGTGCAGTTTTCGTGGACCGCCGCCGGGAAACGCCGGCGCTCAGCAGTGGCCATGAGCGTTGGCAGTACTGGCAGGCTGCTCTTCATCCAGGACTCCCTCTCTGGACGACGGTTCCTGTGTGACACCGGCGCGCAGAGGAGCGTCCTGCCAGCATCAAGGTTGGACATGCTGTCTGAGTCACATGGCCCCCCCCCATGGAAGCGGCCAATGGCAGCCCTATCCGCGCTTATGGAATACGGTACGTGGAACTGTGTTTTGGTGGACAGCGTTTCAGTTGGAACTTTGTGACTGCTAAAGTGACGGTGCCGCTCATCGGTGCAGATTTTCTCTGTGCTTTCGGCCTCCTTGTGGATGTAAAAAACAGGCGTTTGGTGGATGCGATTACGTTCTGCTCGTACAAGTGCAGTCTCAGCGCGACGAACTCCATCAGGCTTTCCAGCATGCTACCCACCGCAGACGTTTTTCTGCGCCTCCTCACTGAGTTCCCCACCCTGGCGCAGCCCACGTTCTCGTCATCTACCGCCAAGCATGGTGTGGAACACCACATTGCCACCACGGGCCCCCCTGTGCACGCACGAGCCCGGCGCCTGGACCCTGCTAAGCTCTCCATCGCTAGAGCTGAATTCGAGACCACGGAACGCCTCGGGATCATTCGCCGCTCAGACAGCCCGTGGGCGTCGCCCCTCCACATGGTGGAGAAGCCCGGAGGTGGTTAGCGGCCATGCGGTGATTACCGCAGACTCAACGACGCGACTACCCCGGACCGTTATCCGGTCCCCCACATACAAGATTTTTCCGCCAAAACTGTGTTTTCTAAGGTAGATCTCGTCCGGGGCTATCATCAGGTGCCGGTCCACCCCTCTAATATCCCGAAGACAGCGGTCATCACCCCATTTGGACTCTTTGAATTTGTACGTATGCCTTTTGGCCTTAAGAGTGCCGCACAGACTTTCCAGCGGTTGATGGACTCTGTTTTACGTGATTTGCCGTTTCTGTTTGTCTATTTGGACGATATCCTGGTCGCGAGCACCTCTCAGGCCGAGCATGTGACCCACCTCAGGTCCCTTTTTCAGCGCCTTAGCCAACACGGGCTCATTGTCAACCCAGCTAAGTGCCAGTTCGGGTTGTCTGTTATTGACTTCCTCGGACATCGTGTCACGGAGTGCGGGGCAGTTCCCCTCCCAGCGAAGGTGGCTGCCGTCGCAAATATCCCCCGCCCACCTACGGTTAAGGCTCTTCAGGAGTTCCTTGGCATGGTAAATTTTTACCATCGTTTCATTCCCCGGGCAGCTGACCTTATGCGGCCGCTGTACGATGCTCTTAAAGGAGCTGCTCCCAAGCACATGGTAGACTGGTCTGACGCGCGGCACAGTGCTTTTTTGGGGGTCAAGTCTGCTCTCGCTAACGCTACCCTGCTGGCACACCCATTACCCGATGCTCCTATTGCAATCATCACGGACGCGTCAGATTATGCTGTAGGTGCAGTGCATGAGCAGTGGGCGGGTGGCACTTGGCAACCTTTGGCTTTCTTTAGCAGGCAGTTGCGCCCCTGCGAGCGGAAATATAGCACATTTGACCGTGAGCTCCTTGGCCTCTATCTGGCCATACGCCATTTCCGTTCGTTGCTTGAAGGCCGGCCTTTCACAGCTTTTGTGGACCACAAACCCCTCACTTTCGCGATGGCCAAGACGGCTGAACCGTGGTCGGCTCGGCAACAGAGGCACTTCTCCTACGTCTCAGAGTTCACGACGGACATCCAGCACCTTGCTGGTAAGTGCAATGTCGTTGCTGATTGCCTTTCCCGAGCCGTCGCGAGCGCTGTCCATGTGGGGCTCGATTTTGCACAAATGGCAGTTGACCAGGCCGACGACCCGGACATCCAAGCTCTGAAGGCTGCAGCCACAGGGTTACGGTTGTCTGAGGTCCCATTTGAGGACACAGGGGTTACGCTCCTTTGTGACGTCGCTACCGGTCGGCCACGGCCCCTTGTGCCCGCCATTTGGAGGCGGCGCGTGTTCGACTCCATCCACGGCCTTTCCCACCCTGGGAGGAAACCTTCCCAGCGGCTGGTTGCTGCAAAATTTGTCTGTCGTGGCCTGAAGAAAGACGTTAGGGACTGGGCTTCCACATGTGTGGCATGCCAGCGCTCAAAAGTGCACTGCCACACGCGGGCCCCACTGGCACCGTTTACGGTTCCGGAGCGCCGTTTTGACCATGTCAATGTGGACCTGGTCGGACCTCTCCCATCCTCACGCGGCTGCACATACCTCCTCACGATAGTCGACAGGACCACCCGCTGGCCGGAGGCAGTACCTCTGACGTCCGCCACCTCCGCGGAGGTGGCGCACGCGTTCATTGGTACGTGGGTTGCCCGTTTCAGTACCCCATCGGACATATCATCCGACCGGGGATCTCAGTTCACTTCTGAGCTCTGGGCTGCTGTGGCCGAGAGCTTGGGAGTGAAACTCCACCACACGACGGCGTATCACCCGCAGGCCAATGGTATGTGTGAGCGATTTCACAGGTCCATGAAGGCAGCGCTTTGGGCGTCCCTGAAGGACAGCGCTTGGGTAGACAAGCTCCCTTGGGTGATGCTGGGGCTTCGGACTGCCCCCAAGGAAGAATTGCAATCTTCCTCGGCAGAGTTGGTGTATGGCCAGCCCCTGCGGGTGCCAGGTGACTTTATTCCTTGCACGACGGCACCTTGGTCCGCCAGTAAGCAGCGAGCTGCTCTCCTCGATGCTGCCAAGAGTTTTGCCCCCATCCCCACTTCTCAACGCGGCCTTACGCCGTCTCATGTTCCCGCTTCCTTGAGGGGAGCAGCGTTTGTTTTTGTCCGCCACGACGCACACCGCGGTCCCCTGCAGCCTCCTTACGATGGGCCATTTCGCGTCCTAGAGAGCGGAGATAAGCCTTTTCTGTTGGACATCGGGGGTCGGTCTGAAAAGATCACGGTGGACCGGCTGAAAGCGGCCCACTTGGATCTTAGTCAGCTGGTTACCACGGCCGTACCCCCGCGCCGGGGTCGTCCGCCCGCTCTACCTAGGCCCCATGATAATGTAATGCATCCTTCTACGCAGGCCCCCGGGACCTTAGACAGTACAGGTACCCTTCCAGTCCCCCCTACTGTACTCCCCGGCGTTTGTACCAGTCCGGTGCACCCGGTCTGGTCGGCCCGTCCGTGCCCCTGTCCATTGACAGTTTGTTTTCCTTTGTGATGGCGAATTTTGGGGGGGACGTGTGTAGCGGTTGATTTAAGGACATAATTCACCACACCTGTTATTTGACTTTGTCATCATCATTCACCGTACTGTTCTATTGTGTACATGACAATGTTGTTCTTTGTGTGCAGTTAAGAGCGAGTAATTCGGCGCGGCCCCTTTAAGTGGCCGTCAGTAGATTCTCACAAAGGTGGGGGTTTGTTGTTCCCGCGATATTTGAGTTTTTGTGATGAAAGCGTTCATTCTTGCTTGTGCTTTGATTAATAAACGACGCACACGTTTTTGTGTGTCAACTACACGTCAAGTTGTCTATTTTTCACGCTACGAGCACAACAATAGATAGATAGATAGACAGATAGATATATAAATAAATATATATATATATATATATATATATATATATATATATATATATATATATATATATATATATATATATATATATATATATATATATATATATATATATATATATATATATATATATATTTACAAATCCCGTTTCCATATGAGTTGGGAAATTGTGTTAGATGTAAATATAAACGGAATACAATCATTTGCAAATCATTTTCAACCCATATTCAGTTGAACATGCTACAAAGACAACATATTTGATGTTCAAACTGTTGAACCTTTTCTTTTTTGCAAATAATCATTAACTTTAGAATTTGATGCCAGCAACACGTGACAAAGAAGTTGGGAAAGGTGGAAATAAATACTGATAAAGTTGAGGAATGGTCATCAAACACTTATTTGGAACATCCCACAGGTGAACAGGCAAATTGGGAACAGGTGGGTGCCATGATTGGGTATAAAAGTAGATTCCATGAAATGCTCAGTCATTCACAAACAAGGATGGGGCGAGGGTCACCACTTTGTCAACAAATGCATGAGCAAATTTTTGAACAGTTTAAGAAAAACCTTTCTCAACCAGCTATTGCAAGGAATTTAGGGATTTCACCATCTACGGTCCGTAATGTCATCAAAGGGTTCAGAGAATCTGGAGAAATCACTGCATGTAAGCAGCTAAGCCTGTGACCTTCGATCCCTCAGGCTGTACTGCATCAACAAGCGAAATCAGTGTGTAAAGGATATCACCACATGGGCTCAGGAACACTTCAGAAACCCACTGTCAGTAACTACAGTTGGTCGCTACATCTGTAAGTGCAAGTTAAAACTCTCCTATGCAAGGCGAAAACCGTTTATCAACAACACCCAGAAACGCTGTCGGCTTCGCTGGGCCTGGGCTCATCTGAGATGGACTGATACAAAGTAGAAAAGTGTTCTGTGGTCTGACGAGTCCACATTTAAAATTGTTTTTGGAAACTGTGGACGTCGTGTCCTCCGGACCAAAGAGGAAAAGAACCATCCGGATTGTTATAGGCGCAAAGTTGAAAAGCCAGTGTAGTAGAATTTCTGACCTTTTGACCTATATTTCTTGGCTTTTAAGAATGTCTGCTCATTTTCAATACTCTTGTATTTTTGTGCCATTGAATGGACCAGTTGTGGGACAAAAGTGAATATTAAGTCGTGCCAACCTGTCTATAGAATGTGTTGACTGTCTAAAGGATTCGAGTTGTTATGGAACAGATAGGAAAAGCAAAACAAGACATTGACGCACTCGATAAGGAACGATGACGCACAACAGACATATAAAAAATGGCAGAAGACCGGAACTCGTGAGTGATTTTGGCTTGTGTGTGTCTTGTTGGCTCCGGAGTAACTTGTGGTTTGTCTGCACGACCAACTCAATTCAACCTGCACTTCTGATAATGGGTAAATAAATTTGTTGTACTAAACTACTTTTGTTGCCTGCTTAAGCTTCGGACAATCCACTACACCAGCATCTGTGATGGTATGGGGGTGTATTAGTGCCCAAGACATGGGTAACTTACACATCTGTGAAGGCGCCATTAGTGCTGAAAGGTACATACAGGTTTTGGAGAAACATATGTTGCCATCCAAGCAACGTTACCATGGACGCCCCTGCTTATTTCAGAAAGACAATGCCAAGCCACGTGTTACATCAACGTGGCTTCATAGTAAAAGAGTGCGGGTACTAGACTGGCCTGCCTGTAGTCTAGACCTGTCTCCCATTGAAAATGTGTGGCGCGTTATGAAGCCAAAATACCACAACGGAGACCCCTGGACTGTTGAACAACTTAAGCTGTACATCAAGCAACAATGGGAAAGAATTCCACCTGAGAAGCTTAAAAATGTGTCTCCTCAGTTCCCAAACGTTTACTGAGTGTTGTTAAAAGGAAAGGCCATGTAACACAGTGGTGAACATGCCCTTTCCCAACTACTTTGGCACGTGTTGCAGCCGTGAAATTCTAAGTTAATTATTATTTGCAAAAAAAATAAATAAAGTTTATGAGTTTGAACATCAAATATCTTGTCTTTGTAGTGCATTCAATTGAATATGGGTTGAAAAGAATTTGCAAATCATTGTATTCCGTTTATATTTACATCTAACACGATTTCCCAACTCATATGGAAACGGGGTTTGTATATATATATATATATATATATATATATATATATATATATATATATATATATATATATATATATATATATATATATATATATATATATATATATATATATACTGTATATGTGTGTATATATCAGTATATATTGAATTCCACTCATGAATATTATTTCCAACTGTCTAATTGTAATGAATAGAAATAGTGATGGATCCGTGTGGTCTTTACAAGATGATGACATTAACACTGCATCACACCTTGCACTGCAAACATAGTTGACTTGTTTAAGACGTAAAAGGCAGGTGTTGATAAAAGACTACCGTATGGTATCGATAAAATTGAAACGATATGCATCCCTTGTCAGGACTGAAACTAATCAGCCGTGATAAACAAGGGCCGACTGTTAAGCCAAAATGAAAATGGCGGTCAATGACAAGTTGACATCCACGCTCCTGTACTTGCACCATCTGCGGTTTAAAGCAGTTCAGGGTGAGATGGCGATTACAGTAACTGTCACCCACGGGTGTGGAGGATTGGATGCATTATTAATGGAGAGACAAAACAGGCTAACATGAACTCAATAGGAAGATGAACTCCACATGAACCAGACGTATCGCCTCTCACAAAGACTCCGACAGGTGACAAGGGAGAGGTGTTTCCTCGGGCATGTTGCAAATGAGGCGACGGGACAGACAGCGTTGACGCGGCGTGCCACTTTTCTTTTTAAGCGTGTTTTGCTCTACGACAACGGAGCAAAAGGCAACTTGGCGATGTCACTCAAGAGGTGGGTCTCACCGGACCGAACGGAAAACACAAAAGTCTCCCTGCGAGCTGCACCTTCATCTTCCTCCTCCGTGTGTTTAGCAGGAATGAAGACGTTTGACGCCGTCTAACAGTTGCAGTGTCAGGAATCAAAGGGGAAAATATTATCTTCATGTGTGAGACAGTGTTTGTTAGTGTTTGTCACATTGAAGCTGATGGAAGAAGACAGAGACCAAGTTCCCCATGAGCATAGCAGCGAAAACCGACAATGTCACGTTAAAAAGATAGTCCATTACTCCCCCCAAAGTCCAAACCACAGTGCTATTCCTGAAAATAATCAGAATCAGAAATACTTCATTAATCCCAGAGGGGAAATTAAGATGTTCAGCACAATCCCATTCAAGATCAGACAAACATTACAGGAAGACAGAACAGGATCGCTGACGGGTCTGCCAACTTCTGACGCCCCTTACAAAAAAGGTGAGAAACAGGTAAAAGCTGGGGGGGGAGGAGAAATAAAAATATTCAGTCAAAGCCTGGGCCCCAGGAGAGGGGGTCCAGACTGAGGCCAATGAAGAAAAAAAACTCATAGCCATAGCACACATAAACATGTGTGTAAATGGGTTTTACTTGTATAGCGCTTTTCTGCCTTCAAGGTACTCAAAGCGCTTTGCCACTATTTCCACATTCACCCATTCACACACACATTCACACACTGATGGCGGGAGCTGCCATGCAAGGCCCTAACCACGACCCATCAGGTGCAAGGGTGAAGTGTCTTGCTCAAGGACCCAACGGACGTGACGAGGTTGGTAGTAGGTGGGGATCGAACCAGGAACCCTCAGGTTGCTGGCACGGCCACTCTCCCAACCGCGCCACGCCATCCCCAGGTAAGAGGGAAACATCAAACATCAAATAACACAAAGGACATTAAAGAGCATAGCTGGTACAACCAGACATTTCTACATACAGCTAAATAAATAAATACATTTACACTGTGGTGGCCTCTGCGGTGTTCCACGCCATGGTCTGCTGGGGTGGGAGGAGCATGGCCAGTGACTGGAGCAGATCCAACAGAGCAACCAAAAGAGTCGACTCCATTCTCGGTTGCCCACCAACTCTCGGCCAGTGTCCAGTCCGCATGGAGGAGCGTGGATGCGTCCAAGGAGACTGAGGTGTCCGGCAACTGCTCCTTCAGCCAAGACACTGTGAAGCTTGTCCGTCCCGGCGCTCAGCGCTAGCTCCGCAGCCCTGTCTCTTCATCCACATCTCCTCCAGTTCCTCCAAACGGACTCTGGTGTGGCAGAGACCCAGCAGATGGTCTCCATGGCCAAAAGGCTCCCGGGAGGCAGACCCAGAAGTCCACAAAAAAGCACAGCAGAAGTCACGAAAGTGCCACCCCTTGTCACACAGTTCCAAAGGGTCCCGAACCAAAAGGCAAAAAAAACAAAAAAACATGAAAACAAGAGGGAAACATCAGGAACACAAAGGGATGACACAAGAGCACAGAGCTCCTGCCACCAGCAGCCACTACAGCGGCGCCATCTTGGAAGAAAAAAAATAAAAAATACATTTAAACAAGCATATACTGTTCGTATAATGGTCGTATCATTCAGTAATAAAAATAATGTGTTTGCCTCCCTCTGCCTGAGTGGTAAATCTAATTCCACCAACCCGGCACTTTATTTCCAGCGGTTCCCACCTTGATGGTGGCCTGCCGTGAAAATTGGCGCAGGCATTATGATTAGAAGAGAGGGGAAAAGGCGTGTGCATCTATTACAAGTGCCGCTGTAAGACATACCTGCTGTTCAAATGGAACACTGCAGGACACGCCGTGTTTCACGTCCACCACTGTGTTACTTCACAGCTTAATGGCTCTTTGAAGTAGAGACATGGCTCCGTTTTGAAAGCAAATGTTTGAATAGAATAAAGCTATTTCCATGTTCTCTCAGCTGTCTGGATGACTCACCTTCAGGCCCATTTGAAGGCATGCATCTTATGTGGTGTCACAAGAAGACAAAGTCTGGCATAATGTCCTCTTTTGCCATGATTGCAAAAATAATGTTTCAAAAAAAAAAGATCTGTATTGGAAATAGTCCATGGAAAAAACTGTTCGGGTGTTTTATATGGTTGGTAGTGGTTCACATAGCAGACCTTCAGGATAGACTCAAGACAAGCGGTTCAAATTGAATAAAGGGTTAGGGTTACAACATTAGACAAAATTATAATCCAATATCAATCAATGTCCTTTATTTAACCAGGTATAAAAAAACCTCATTGAGATTAAAATTTATTTTTCAAGAGCGACCTGGTATATATATATATATATATATATATATATATATATATATATATATATATATATATATATATATATATATATATATATATATATATATATATATATATAAACTTTTGAACGGTAGTGTATATATACATATACATACATACACTACCGTTCAAAAGTTTGGGGTCACCCAAACAATTTTGTGGAATAGCCTTCATTTCTAAGAACAAGAATAGACTGTCGAGTTTCAGATGAAAGTTCTCTTTTTCTGGCCATTTTGAGCGTTTAATTGACCCCACAAATGTGATGCTCCAGAAACTCAATCTGCTCAAAGGAAGGTCAGTTTTGTAGCTTCTGCAACGAGCTAAACTGTTTTCAGATGTGTGAACATGATTGCACAAGGGTTTTCTAATCATCAATTAGCCTTCTGAGCCAATGAGCAAACACATTGTACCTTTAGAACACTGGAGTGATAGTTGCTGGAAATGGGCCTCTATACACCTATGTAGATATTGCACCAAAAACCAGACATTTGCAGCTAGAATAGTCATTTACCACATTAGCAATGTATAGAGTTTATTTCTTTAAAGTTAAGACTATACTATATATATATATATATATATATATATATATATATATATATATATATATATATATATATATATATATATATATATATATATATATATATATATATATATATATATATATATATATAACTGTGCTAAAGTTGAAAGTCAACACACTGGTCTCTCTCATACAGTACATATTAATAATAATATTATAAAATAGTGATCGAAGGAAAGATTTTTAAACAATTTGACCGTATCGTTTTTATATTTTCTTCACACTCTTTATTTGCCTTAGTACATTTTAGACGTAATAATATTCAAATTACTTTTATCTCATTCGTCCCTGGAAATTATCTTATCTATGGCCTCAAACCTGAAATAATTTAATCATGCACAGAAAGCCTCTCAATAATGGCTCAGACACAAAAATGTTCTAAACTAAAGAAAATGTGCTTCCATCTAGACGGTAGAGAAATGCTCATTGTTATTTTCTGCCTTCAAAATCAATCTGGTTCCAAGCGATTGGATTGCACAGATAAGGTACAGCGTGTCGCCTAAATGCCAAGTTTGAATTAGAATCGTGAAGAAAAACTGCTCCATTTTCTAATCAGAATTTTTCACTGTGGCTGAAATAAGGGGATCTAGTTCCTGAGGGAACCATTTTTCACTTTGAATTACTCTCCAGGTCCATTCTTGTCCTGGCCAATAAAGTCCAAGATCCTGCAGACACCTTGCCATCTTGTGGACTTGGCGTCAGCTTCGATTAATTACATTTGATCCCCTTCTAAAAGTGCTCCGAATGGCCACAGCTTGCTGTGGAGTGCAGCAAAGGGGCACCAAAAGGGCTGTAAATTAAAATAAAGAACGTCATTGTGAAGGAGCAGAATGAACAAATCTTATTCTACGAACTGAATGAACAAATTATGCATGAGACTGCGGAATTAGTCCTTTAGACAGAAAACGATTAGCACACTTTTGAATTGAACGTTTTTCAGAAATACATTGTAAAAAGTTAAAGAGAAAAAAAAGGAATTTTAGGCACAATCTAAAATGTTCTGAAAGTTACAACCTGTAGGATTTATAAAAAACAAATGTTATGTCCCATATCAGTGGTTCCCAGACTTTTTCCACCTCAGAAAACACTTGGCTCTCCACACACCGCTACTACCACCAACTTAACAATACAGCAGCATAGTAAGCCCAAGTATTCATTAAAAACAAGGCAGGGGTTTTATTCAACATCCATCCATCCATTTTGTACCACTTGTCCCTCTCTGGGTCACGGCGGGGCTGGAGCCTATCCCAGATGCAGTCCGGCGGAAGGCAGGGTACACCCTGGACAAGTCCTTAAAGGGCCAACACAGATAGACGGACAACCTTTCATATATTTAATAAAATGTTGGCCACTGTAACATTACAAACAGTTTGAACAGTAACACTGCATTTGAATATAAGACAAATAAAACACTGTACTTTGGCGTACCACTTGTGGTACATGCACCACAGTTTGAAAACCACAGACCTATGTCGTATGTAAAATCAAAATTAACTGATTTCTTGATCGACAACTGACAACACGTATTCATATTTTGACATGCAGAACAGTTTTTCCATAACCACCCTTTAAATTATACACAAATTAAATAAACAGCAATGCATTTACAAATATACAGTATTTACTGTATGTATGTATATATTAGATGGAATATATATATATATATATATATATATATATATATATATATATATATATATATATATATATATATATATATATATATATATATATATATATATATATATATATATATATATATATATATATATATATGTGTGTGTGTGTGTGTATATATATATATATATATATATAAATATATATATATATATATATAAATATATGTGTATATATATTAGCATTGTACGGTATACCATTACCGGTATAGTATCGCTGTACTAATGAATCAAAAATGGTACTACACTCTGTTTGAAAAGTACTGGCGCGTCACCACGTCGTGACATTGCTGGTTTTACGAACAGAGGAGCATTTTCGGCAGCGCACAATCAGGGAGTACTTACAAGCAGACACAGTGTGTAGACAGAAAAGGGAGAACGGACGCATTTTGATAAAGATAAGGTGAAGTTATAACACTGAAATGCCCTCAGGAAGAGGTGCATTTAGACATGGCTAGCTAGTTAGCGGCGAACGTCCGTTCGCAGTCGGCAGTGTTTTAGCTACTTCTAAATCAATAATCCTCGCCTTCACGGTGAAAAAATTAAGTACGTTTCTTACAAGTATCATAGTTAAACATGTTTCACTACACACCGTAGGAGGATACAATAGCTAACCACTCACAGCAAGCGAGCACTTATATATATATATATATTTCCCCTGTGTGTGAAAGGGGAAACCTGCGAAACAGGCTTGTAGGGATGAAATAGCCTCTGTGTTTTTTCTGACCTATCGTATATCCCGCTCTACCGCTATTGAGCACTGTATAACAGATAAACCACAGAAACCCCGACTATATATATATAGATATATCTATATAGATATCGATATAGATATGTGTGAAGATGAGGTAGATCCCCTTGACTTGGTCATTTGAAAAATAGCTTGCCTGCTGAAAAAGTGTGGACACCCCTGGGCTAAAGTAACTTGGCAGTCATGTGCTGGATATCTTTCAAAATGTTTTTTTTTACCTTTGATTTCTCACATAACGCCCTTGGAATTGTAACCTCAACCATTGTAAATATACATCGTTTTTATATATATATATATATATACATATATATATATATATATATATATATATATATATATATATATATATATATATATATATATATATATATATATATATATATATATATATATATATATATATATATATAGGGAGTTAGAGCTACAGGTATTTGTATACATGTGACCGTTAGATCATCCTTTTATCATGTGATGATAACTTTAATGATCTCAGTGTTCAGCAGAGTCGACTGCAGCGTACAGTAAATACTTATCGCCCTTTGCTTTATTTGTTTTGTCCTAAGTTCTCGTGCGCATTCCCGGGAGCTATCAGCCCTAAATTGCTTTTTTGTTCGCGAGCTACTCCGATGCATTAAAACGTGTAATGGACTTTGCCTGGGTGACGGCGTCAAGCACCGTATTGATCGCGCTGACTGGGTGGAGGCGAAACTCCTTCGCAGGGATGAATAATTCATTCTTCTATTACAGTTATTGTCCTAATTGTACCAATGTTTTGATGGCAAACTGCTTGGAACGGAAACACCGCGTACTTGTCCCTCGCTGTGTAATTAGAGAAGGGAACGTGAACCATTTTCCATACGACACATCTGTATGCATTACGACGATGACGACTTGCACCGCCTGAAAGGCAAACAAAGTTTCAGAAGGATGATGCTTAGTTTTTAATTAAAAACCACAGACAGCTTAATTGTGCTGCAGTTGTGCTCTGCTGGCCCCTGATAGCTTCTGACACCGAAAATGAGATCGCAAGCGGGTGCTGCTGCGAATAAATGGACTCCCAGTTCGTGCCCCATGCTGTCCGCGTCACGTCTGGACATTTCCAACTTTTCGCCCGCAAAATGGTTTGGGGTGACAAAGTCCCCGCGGGTTCCTTAAAATTGCACGTGATCTTTGCGTGCGGCACTGAAAGACTTTGCCTCTATTCGCGTCTCTTAAAGTGAGTCTCTTTGCAAAAGTAGAGAACATGTTCTAAACTGATCAAAGGGGATGTTTCAACAACGCAGGATGGCATCAATCAGGGGTGTCAAACTCATTTTAGATCGGGGGCCACATGGAGAAAAATCTACTCCCAAATGGGCAGGACTGGTAAAATCACGGCACGATAACTTAAAAATAAAGACAACTTCAGATTGTTTTCTTTGTTTAAAAATAGAACAAGCACATTCTGAGATTGTACAAATCATAATGTTGTTGTTTTGGTTTTTTTTACAATTACCTGTTGCGGTTAATAGTGTATATACTTTATTGGTAACACTTTAGTATGGGGAAAATATTCACCATTAATTAGTTGCTTATTAACATGCAAATTAGCAACATATTGGCTCTTAATTAGTCAATATTAAGTACTTATTAATGCCTTATTCTGCATGGCCTTATTATACAACCAGTATTACTAAACCCTAACCCTAACCAAATAACTCTAAATTAATTATTTGTTACTTAGAATATGTTCACCATACTAAAGTGTTACCACTTTATTCAACTCATTGGTGTTAATTTTCAATCTATCAAGATAAAAAAAATCATATCAAAATCAAATTACAGTATGTTATTTATGTAGTTTGATCATTTTCCTGGACTGATGTACTAACATCATGTGGTTTATTTTGTACATATGTAGCATCATCTACAAAGATACAAAGAATTGCTATTGCGACATCCAGTGGACACATTTAGAACAGCTGTTTCTTTCATTCAAAAATTTCAGGTACATTTTTATACTTAGCAAACTCATGCCCCGGGCCGGATAAAACCTATTCGATGCCCTGATACGGCCCTCGGGCCGTATGTTTGACAACCCTGGCATAAATATTCATGAATAAGACAACCGCTGATACACACTCAGTCGAATGTGCGCCTGATTTCATCAAAATCCACCATTATGTCTTCTTGTCTCTACATTGGGGCAGGGATTCATTTGGCCCCAGTCCTGGGTGGATCTCCGATGAAAGGAAGAGGCCGTGTTAATCATTTTGCTATGCAGTTTGCTGAAAATGATGGAAAGTGCCGCTCTACATAGCAACTGACGATGTGGTCAAGTTGGAATACATTTTAAGATATTTAACACTCTACTGCCTATGTGTCAAAGTCAAGACTCGCAGGGCCAGATATGAGTTATTTATGGTCCCTGGGATGATATTTGATTAGTATTACAACCGGCACGCAGGCCACAGCCACCTGCTGCTGTTTTGCACGCACCAATACTGATTAATTCATAAAAATAAAAAAATACTAAAAAAAACCACATTTTTATGCATATGCAAATGTATCAGTTATAAACAGTGTTGGGACTAACGCGATACAAAGTAAAGTTCTTTTTGGCGGTAACTAGTAGTCTAACGTGTTATTTTTTATATTCAGTAACTCAGTTACCGTTACTACATGATGTGTTATTGCGTTATTTTACGTAATTTTTTTTATATAGTATCTGCTAGAAAGAGAGAGTATCTGAGTGTGTTTTTTTGGAGAGCTGCGCTGTCGTCCTTCTGATTCTTCCTGTGTCACTTTTTGGTGTAAGTAACTGAGTTAGTAACTAATTTACTTTTGGATCTAAACGTTACCGCTGCCGGTATCTTTTTCTATATTTTTATTGTAATATTTTCAGAATGTGTTTGTTCTATTTTTGGCCAAAGTAAGACAAAGAAAACAATCTGAAGTTGTCTTTATTTTTTAGTTTCAATGCCATGATTTTAATAGTCCGGCCCATGTGTGCACAGATTTTTCCTCCAAGCGGCCTCTGAGCTAAAATGAGTTTGACACCCCTGATCTAGTGGAATAACTTGAATTAAAGTACAGAATAATTACTTGATGAAAATAGTGTTTTATTTTCCTATATCCAAACACAGTGTTACTGTTCAAACTGTGTGTAATGTTACAATAACCAAAAATATTAATAATACTTGTTAAATAAAACCTCTACCATGTTTAACGAATACTTAGGCCTACTACGCTACTGTATGTTGGCCATTGTGGTGGTTCTTGGAGAGCCAAGTGTTTTCTGAGGTGGTACTCGGTGATGATTGATTAATTTAGACCACTGAAGTGGTTGATCTACTCTACCCTCATTTGTTATAAGCCAGTGGAATTGAAGCTGTTATTTTAAATCAAATGAAGCATACATACTGTCATTCATATATGTTCTTCTTGTGTTTGCATGTTTTTTTCTCCGGGCACGTCGATTTTCTCCTACAGTCCAAAAACTTAAGGCTCTAGAACAGGGGTGCCCATTATGTCGATCGCGAGCTACCGGTCGATGGTGGAGTGTGTGTCAGTCGATCGCCAGCCAGGCATTAAAAAAATAGACCTAAAAAATAGCAAACATCAATCTTTACCAAGACGTCACTTTCGTCTCTTTATTGACATTTACGGCACCCGAGGGTCTTGTGGGATGACTCTGGCTGCTGCCAGATCATTGTTAAGAAAAAATGACCGACAGGAAGGCGAGAAACACTTTTTATTTCAACAGACTGTCGCGCCGTACCTGCAGTCAAAACTCTAAAGACTCACCGCACAGTTCCTGTTGTCACGCACGGCGGGGGAAGGAGGCAACACAACGGCTGGAATCAGGTCAATTGGTTTATTGACACTGATGAATAGGTGGGATGTGTATGCTACTCTAAGTGAAAGGTGCAAGACGATGTGTAGAATTAACCATTTAAATGTTACCAAAGTTTGTTGTATGTGCGTGTTGGATGAATCCTTTGTCAGACCAAAGGGGCAAGGCGAGAAGGCAGTCCGTGGGCAGGCAAGCGGTCGGGGGCTGGAGAGAAGCAACGAGGTCCGTGTCCAAGCTGGGGTCGAGGATCGAGGGAGTCTGTCCGGAATCCAGAGGGAAGTCGAGGCCCACAGCTTGATCAAGGGAAACAGGGGAAGCACTACTGGAAACACAAAGGACATAAGACACGGGTACAGGGAAGGCACATAGAGAGCAAGTAAGCGGGAGGGAAGCCAGAGACGGGATGCTTACTGCGAGAGTGAACTACGTTCCGGCACTGGATCTTCGGGTCTGCTGGTCTTTATGCTGCCTGTCCTCATCAGATCCAGGTGCGCTGATTGAAGATTGCCTGCAGCCTTACAGGCACGTGGCCGCGATGCGAGCGGGGGCGTGTCCCCGGCGCGCTTCTAGTGGAGGTGCCGGCAGACGACATGCGGGATTGCGCATGCGCCGTGACATCTGTCTTCACAATAAAAGCCCTGCTCCATCCTGCCTGTGCTAACAAAATAAGAGTCTCAGAAAGCCAGCCCACATAAGCCAGCAAGCTACGGACTTTGACGCCAATGTATTTCTTGTAAAGTGTATACAAAATGAGTATGGAAGCTGGACAAATAAGATGCCAAGAACCAACCACTTTCATGTGGTGTTGGACAGAAAAAAGAACTTTTTTTCCTCCTCCATTTGAAAATGTGGACGTTATCATCACTGCTGTCTGATTCCAATCAATGCAAGTCATCACAATCAGGTAATACACCAACTTATATTCTTGTCTTCATGAAAGAAAGGAATCTACAGTATATGTGTTAAACATGCTTGTATTATCATTAAACACATTTAACTTATTAACAAAAAAACGTCTCTTTCATAAATAAATAAATATAAATTATATATATGAATGAGGTAGATCCCCTCGACTTGGTCAATTGAAAAGTAGCTCGCCTGCAGGAAAAAGTGTGGGCACCCCTGATCTAAATTGTCAATATCAGAATCAGAAATACTTTAATAATCCCTGAGGGGAAATTACGATTTTCAGCACAATCCAATTCAAGATCAGACAAACATTACAGAGAGACAGAACAGGATCGCTGATGGGTCTGGCAACTTCCGGCGCCCCTTAAAAAAAAGGTGAGAAACAGGTCAACGCTGGGAAGTGGGGTGAGAAAAAAAAAATCAGTCTAAGCCTGGGCCTCTGGAGAGGGGGTCCAGACCGAGGCCAAGGAAAAAAAAGCCATACCACACATAAACATGTGTGTAAGAGGGAACCATCAAAGAACTCAAAGGACATTAAAGACATTAAAAGAGCAGAGTTGATGCAACCAGCCACTTCTACACACAGCCACAAAAGTAAAACAACAACAACAACAACAAAAAATATACTCTGTGGTGGTCTCTGCGGTGTTCCACGCCATCGTCTGCTGGGGTGGGGGGAGCATGGCCAGTGACAGGAGCAGACCCAACAAAGCAACCAAGAGAGCCGACTCCACCCTCGGCAGCCAACCAACTCTGGGCCAGTGTCCAGTCTGCATGGATGAGCGAGGATGCATGAGAATGGTTGTTTGTCTACGTGCATCATGGGGGACCTCAAGCCAGCTGGGATAGGCTCCAGCTACAGGATGGGTGGAGTTCTCCAAATCTGTTTATGATATCGGCTAATCTGCAACTCCAGCTTCGCACTTGTGCCGAAAATGCAAATGATATCAGAAAACATCTTCTCACGCGACTCGACATTGCAAAGTATGCCTCGCAGTGCGTTGGCACAGCGACACCTGACACGCCTGCTTACCTCTCCTCTGGGTGAGTGCGGATGTTGAACTGCAAAACTTAGCCCAAGGCCATTGCAAAGTGGCTAAAAAAATGCCGTGAGTCAGCTGTTTAACTCAATCGAAAAACGTTGGCTTTTACCCTTGATGAATTCCATTTGTGTGTGAACATAAGGCAAAGCAGATAAGATTTAGAGTCTGGCGCGAATATAATGAGATAATGTGTCCTGTGGATACTCACTAAAGTCACATTCTCAATACACACATGGAAAGTGCTTATTCCAACAATATTGCTCTGACAAAGGCAAGAGTCAGGATGCACACGTGTTGAAAAGGTAATGTTGAAAAGGTAATGGCGTGTCGCCTGCTTTCGCAAAGTGCAAGTGGCAAAGTTGGTACGTTGGGAGCGCTGAATTGTCATCGTCAGGATTAATAAAGAATGAGGCCCTTTAATGTTTCGCCTGAGCGATCTCATGAAAGCTGACATGCAGTCAAGTCGGAGATGGAATACAAATAGAGCCAGGATCCGATACGTGTCAGCTCCTTCTTTTGTGTTGCGAGAAATGGAGCGGGGGTCAGCAACCTGCGGCTCTAGAGCCACATGCGCCCTGGTGGCTCCATGGAGCTTATTGAAAAATGTATGAAAATGGAAAAAAGATGGGGTTGAAGTGTATTTTTTTATTTGGTTTCTGTAGGAGGACAAACTTGACACAAACCTTCCTAATTGTTAGAAAGCCCACTGTTTAATATGTTTGTGTTTATGCTTCACTGATGAGAGTATTTGGCGAGCGGCCCTTGAACTCACCATGTTGTTCCAGACCGCAGCAAACGTTACCCAGCTTGCAAAGATTGTAATAAATCCATTAGAAAGAAGACAACCTGCCGTTTCCTTTAACGTGGACACGCACCTTTGGCCATTCTAAGACAGTCATTTCCAGGAGTTATCTCATCCTGTGAGAAGTTTTACTAATGTTTTCCAATGTTGTAAAAATGTGTAAAATAAATATT
Source organism: Entelurus aequoreus (assembly GCF_033978785.1). Lineage (NCBI taxonomy): Eukaryota > Metazoa > Chordata > Actinopteri > Syngnathiformes > Syngnathidae > Entelurus > Entelurus aequoreus. Next base: position 50,719,000 of record NC_084736.1, read on the forward strand.
ACATTTCAACATTTCTGTCAACGAAGATTTGCATCAGCCTGCGACACATAATCATGTTGATAGTAGGCTAATATAGCTAGTATAGACACTTACATAATGTGTTTTCCTCATTATAACACTTATATAAGATTTTTAAAGTCATTTTGATAGTAGGCTAATATAGCTAATATAGACATTTACATCATGTGTTGTCTTCATTACAACACTTATATAAGATTTTTAAAGTCATTTTGATAGTAGGCTAATATAGCTAATATAGACATTTACATCATGTGTTGTCTTCATTACAACACTTATATAAGACTTTTAAAGTCATTTTGATAGTAGGCTAATATAACTAATATAGACACGTACATCATGTGTGGTCTTTATTATAACACTTATATAATATTTTTTAAGTCAATTTGATAGTAGGCTAATTGTGACGATCGGTCAGTTCATTTCTGTTGGTTTTCCTTGTTTTTGTATTTACTTCCCGTCAGTGCTCTTAGTTTGTTAAATTTCTTGTTTGTTCCGTGGAGCACTGTTTTCTCCTCACCTGCCGTTGATTGGCAGCCGGTCCACACCTGCTACCAATCAGCATATGTCTATTTATGTTTTCATTCGAGCACTCCTCAGTGCTCGAAGATCACACTTTATGTTGGAACTATTACATGCAAGACTGCTTCCCTCTCTGTTTGAGTAATTAAAACTCATCATACCTGCTCGTCACTCCCCTGGTTCTTGCATTTTGGGGTCACAAAAACGGCAGCCATGCGAGTTCCTAACACCGATATAGCTAATATAGACACTTACATCATGTGTTGTCTTCATTATAACACTTATATAAGATTCTATAAGTCATTTTGATAGTAGGCTAATATAGACACTTACATTATGTGTTGTCTTCATTATAACACTTATGTAAGATTTTATAAGTCATTTTGATTGTAGGCTAATATAGCTAATATAGACACTTACATCATGTATTGTCTTCATTATAACACTTACATAAGACTTTTAAAGTCATTTTGATAGTAGGCTAAAATAGCTAATATAGACACTTACATCATGTGTTGTCTTCATTATAACACTTATATAAGACGTTTAAAGTAATTTTGATACTAGGCTAATATAGCTAATATAGACATTTACATCATGTATTGCCATCATTATAACACTTATTTGAGTCTTTTAATTTTTTGCGGCTCCAGACCGATTACTTTTTTGTATTTGTGGTCCTATATGGCTCTTTCAACATTTTGGGTTGCCGACGCCTGCTATGGAGACACGGGGTAATTTTGCAGAGGCAGATCCGCAATTGGCTGGATCCTTTTAGAAAGGAAGTGTGTTGCTCTTATTGTGATTGCAGGGTTGCTTCAATGATCTTTTGCAGATGTGTGTTTCCCCCAACCGTCGACTTCACGTCGCCCTTTTCTCGTGTCCTGCACCTGTTCACATATTCAGAGTCATTTAAATGTATGATTCGCCGCCTCAGTTCAATCTCCCAAGTTTGCGGCGACAATCTGCTCTCCGCGCTTGAATGAGCGTTTAATTGAGCGAGCGCTTCTCTTTCTGGACGGCAATTTCAGTCAGATGGCAGCCGCTTCACAAAAGGCCTGTCGTAGTGGCGAACTCGTCGTTGACAAAGTGTTTTGCTTGATCAGGCATACAGAACGTGTCTGGCAAAAAAAACTCAATCACCCTGCGGTAGATGTGTAATAGTCGTAGTCTCAAACAGAGCTGGGCACATATTTTGACTCGGGGGCCACATTAAGAGAAAAAATGTGACTGGGGGGCCAATGTGTACGTGTGTATAAATTATATATATGTAAAAAAATCTGCTATACAGTATGTGTGTTCGGGTCCCTTTTTTTCAGGAACACTAATACCAAAGTCACAATGTCCGATTCTAAAATTCTAAAAACAGACTACCTCAAAAAAAAAAGGAATGGAAATTTACAGTTTTTTACTGAATGAGACACCCAAAATGTACATGAAAATAAAGAAAGTGGGATTTACAATATTAACTAAAAACAATAAAACACTGAATATTAACAACATAAGAACGTCGCTCCTCTTTTACTTTTTAGACCAGCTCCTCCATACACATGGAGGAGACATAAAATGATATACTATCACTTTTATGCAGAACTTTGCTGCACAAATTTGCTTCCGCATCTGTTTCTGACACATGCATTTCTGGCTGGCTGCTCTAAAAACAAACCCTGTCTATTTTGGTTTGTTCCTTGTCTGAGCTGCTGTGACGTAGATTACCGTAATTAACTCATATAAGACCCAAAAGCGCAGATTTCAACCATTGAAATAACTTTCTATAGTTCTAGACTTACGGTCATTTAAAAACAGCACTGCACATCATAATGGCGGCGTGAGATATTGGTTGGTGCTGTAGGAAATTGCGCAATTTCACCAAATTGGTCCAAAAAATATTTTTTTGCATCCAATAATTATAATCCGCAAATAATGTGCTGTTGTTGAGTGTCTGTGCTGTCTACAGATCAGCAGAGTAATCGTGTAATACTCTTCCGTATCAGTGGATGGCAGCACGTAGCTCATTGCTTTGTAAGCCTACTTTGAGACAAGAGAATTAAAGGCCTACTGAAAGCCACTACTACCGACCACGCAGTCTGATAGTTTATATATCAATGATGAAATCTTAACATTGCAACACATGCCAATACGGCCGGGTTAACTTATAAAGTGCAATTTTTAATTTCCCGCTAAACTTCCGGTTGAAAACGTCTTTGGATGATGACGTATGCGCGTGACGTAGCCTGTGAAACAGAAGTATCGGTACCCCATTGAAAACAATACAAAACAGCGTCTGTTTTCATCTCATAATTCCACAGTATTCTGGACATCTGCGTTGGTGAATCTTTTGCAATTTGTTTAATGAACAATGGAGAATGCAAAGAAGAAAGTTGTAGGGGGGATCGGTGTATTAGCGGCTGGCTGTAGCAGCACAACCAGGAGGACTTACTTGGATAGCAGACGCGCTAGCCGACGCTAGCCGATGCTAGCCGCCAACCGCACGGATGATCGGGTGAAGTCCTTCGTTGCGCCGTCGATCGCTGGAACGCAGGTGAGCACGGGTGTTGATGAGCAGATGAGGGCTGGCTGGTGTAAGTGGAGCGCTAATGTTTTTATCATAGCTCTGTGAGGTCCGGTTGCTAAGTTAGCTTCAATGGCGTCGTTAGCAACAGCATTGTTAAGCTTTGCCAGGCTGAGAATTATTAACCGTGTAGTTACATGTCCATGGTTTAATAGTATTGTTGATCTTCTGTCTATCCTTCCAGTCAGGGATTTATTTATTTTGTTTCTATCTGCATTCGAGCCCGATGCTATCACGTTAGCTCAGTAGCTAAAGAGCTTCGCCGATGTATTGTCGTGGATATAAAAGTCACTGTGAATGTCCATTTCGCGTTCTCGACTCTCATTTTCAAGAGGGTATAGTATCCGAGGTGGTTTAAAATACAAATCCGTGATCCACAATAGAAAAAGGAGAGAGTGTGGAATCCAATGAGCCAGCTTGTACCTAAGTCACGGTCAGAGCGAAAAAAGATATGTCTTGCACTGCATTCTAGTCCGTCATTCTAACATTCCTCATCCACAAATCTTTCATCCTCGCTCAAATTAATGGGGTAATCGTCGCTTTCTCGGTCCGAATCGCTCTAGCTGCATTGAAAACAATAGGAAAATATGAGGAGGCGAACAACTGACTACGTCACGCTACTTTCGGTAGGGGCAAGGCTTTTTTTTTATCAGAGACCAAAAGTTGCAAACTTTATCGTCGTTGTTCTATACTAAATCCTTTCAGCAAAAATATGGCAATATCGCGAAATGATCAAGTATGACACATAGAATGGATCTGCTATCCCCGTTTAAATTAAAAAAAAAATCATTTCAGTAGGCCTTTAAAGATGCATGTGTGTGGGGTAGCTTGTGTGCTATTGTGTATGTAGCTGTTGTGTATCTGCTAGCTCCTAGTAGCCTGTAGCCTAGCATGTTTACCTTTTGTAAATGTCTTGACTAAAGTACAAAAAAAGGCCAATTTTGTGTGTTTATTGGAGGTAATTTAGATGTTAACTGGCTACTTACTTGTTTTTTTGCTGATATCGGACCGATATCGGATGTCAATACCGGATCGGGACACCCCTAGTGATATGCCATGAAGACCGGAAATTTTAAAATGTTATTAATGAGTGTGTTTTCTCTTGAAAGTGATGCAAACATTATTACATATAACATGATAACAATATTGTTGTTCTTAATCAAATCAACTTTATAAATAAAGTTGATTTGATTTGATTTGTTTCTGTTTCAGTCTGATTTTTACACTTCCTCTGCCACGTCACAGCCTGATTAACGCACCTGTCTCTGATTGGTGAGGAGACTCACCTGTGGACAATCAGTGATTAGAGGGGTATATTTGCCATGCCGCTTCTCAGACAGTGCTGGTGTGTTCATGATTGTACACCTCAGTTGTGTAGTTTGCAATTTCACCCATGGTTGACTGCACGTTATTTTTGATACTCTGCTTGGTAACTACAGTAAATTTTGGAATTGAAACCGCTACTTCTTTTCTACATTTTGAACCCTGCAGCTTTTTTTTAAAGCGGTGCGACTTATGGATTTTTCTTTACTGACGACCATAATGCAAATAGTTTTATAAAAAAAAAAAAACAAGCAACTATACTGGCGCCATCTTTTGGTTGAGTTTGCTCACTGCAGTTGCTGCAGTGTCCTTCCATTTAGTGCTTTCAACCGGAAGTAGAAGTGCCGTTCCACCTTCTAGCCGCCCATCGCGTTTCTACTAGTATGGACTCTTCATTCATCACTCCGAGCAATGTTTGTAAGTTTTACAGTATAACTAAAACAATTCATACTTACTAAACCGTCCCATGTGTGATGTCTGTCGGAGAGTTTTCATGCATATTTGTACGTGCTATTGCAATGTAATCAAGCGAGCATCGTTAGCATTAGCTAACACGTTTACAAGTGTCTGTTAGTATAATTAATTTACAATGGCATTCTTTTTGTATTGTTCCAATTTCACGAATTCCTCAGTAAATTCAACCAGGCGTCACCGTGGAGTTATTGAGTCTGTTTAGCTGATTGGAGAGTGAGCTTCCACAGCAAGTGGGTCCATGACGATGACTTCTGTTTTGTTTGATCAGCCGTTTTTCTGCCGTGTTGCAGACACCGTTTGGAAACAATTACGGTATGTAAATAAACATTTACAGAACCTTTCTTTGTAAATAACTAATTGTATAATGTATATATCTGCGACTAATATATGGGGGAAAATATTTTCTTAAAATTTAGTGGGTGCGGCTTATATGCACATGTGCTCTACAGTATGGAAATTACGGTAATAAAGGGACCTTCTGCTTGCACACCGCCTGCCTAGTCTGCGTCCTGGGATCACACCGACATATGACGTTTTTTTTTTGTCACGTTTGGTACTCCTAAACAACTTTTGTCGAACTCAACCTTTCACACTCCCCCTCAAGGCAGTAGAACCATGTGATATTGATTAGCCAACCACATGTATCCAAGCAAATTAACAACAACAAAAAAAGTCAATATATTCAAGTCTTCATAAACAAAACACTGATGACTAACAATCACAATAAATGAAATAACCACAATGCAAGTACACCTGCACACAAAGTCCACTAGAAACAGAGAGTCTTTGAGCCGTAAGTGCCAAAAGCTGAAAAGAATCAATTCCATTTGAGTTGGGGCCACACATACACTACTTCATTATAATACCATTAACACAGGCATGGATTTTCAATGGCTGTAACTGCAGGCAAACTGTAGGGCGTAATTATGCAAAATGAAGTAGAACTCAGGTTCACAATACGGGTGTGAATTTATTTCCTCCTTCCCTTTTACAGATAAGGACTTTGCCTCATCCTTATCCGGCATGCTTGATCTTTTCCTTTCTACAAAGCTGCATCCTAATATGCTGTTGGAATACTTAATTCCCCCCCCCCCCCCCCCCCCCCTCACTTTCCATCATATCAGCTGCGGCTCAGTAGGTATGGGTTAGCGGGGCAAAAGCGGCCTGCTATTGCATTATGCGCTAAATAAAGAGGTGTACATGTGGCGTTGGTTACTGAGTACAAAGGTTAAGAAGTCCAACAACAGCCATTGTTATTCCCCTACTTTGCTTCTTTTTCTTTAATATCAGTCACATAACAGCTGATAATAATGGCTGAGGGAAGGCTGAATAAGCTTCAGTGTGAACACAAAAGCTCTAGTAAGAGGCTGATTCTGAGTGTTTCTTGAATGTGCCTTGTAAAAAATAAAAACGTTATATACCGTATTTTTCAGACAATAAGGCGCGATTAAAATACTTCAATTTTCTGAAAAATTGACAGTGCGCCTTATAACCCGGTGCGCCTAATGTACAGAATAATTCTGGTTGTGCTTACCGACCTCGAAGCTATTTTATTTGGTACATGGTGTAATGATAAGTGTGACCAGTAGATGGCAGTCACACATATGAGATACTGTACGTGTAGACTGCAAGATGACACCTGTAATCAACACCAACACTTTAAATGTTCCATTGAGAATATAGAACATTACACACGGCGCTCAAAAATCTGTCAAAATGTTTTAGCACGACTTTGGTAAGCTAAGAAGCCGCACCGCTTGATAGAATAGAATAGAATGGACTTTATTGTCATTATATTTGCATACAACGAGATTAAGGACTCCAATTTAAGGTGGAAACAAATATGGAATAAAAATGAATCACACAAGTAGTAATAAAGATAAAAAATAAGAATTGAAATAAACAGACTACTTATACATTGCAGGATTGTCGAAGCATTACAGCTACCATAGTCAGACATACGAGTATTATGGTGTATGTGTATAAGGACCGCAAAATGGCACCTATTAGCAGACTTATTATCTGGCGTTTTGTTTTGCAATATTATGCAAAACTAACTTTTCTTACCTTCTGGTGCCTGCTGACGTGTATTTGGGATCTGCATAAGTCCTGAGAATGTACGCGCGTCCGACACCGTACATTTATCCTACGCTCTTGCCATTTCTAATATAAAGTAGCGTAAAGTTCTAACTTATATCTGTCAGTAGACTTGCTATGAAAGGGCTAAAAACTACCGGTGTAGTGAGTTTACATGTTTCACACACAGAACTTTAGTTATTAGAGAGTTCCGGTCGGACGCTTTTTCACGGGACACATTTCCGGCGTTGTTATTGCACTAGTGAGCCAGGAGATGCTGCTCCGTTATTGATTTAAGTAAAGTCTGAATGTCATTTAAACAGTTAGCTCCATCTTTTGACATTTCTTCCACTCCCGTCCTTGCACGCTACACCGCTACAACGATGACAGGGAGCCATGAAAATAAGACCGCCCACAAAACGGCGCCTCCTGAAGAGACGCTCAGAAAGCTACTTGAAAATAGTCTGTAAAAAATCATCTATGCAACATTTTGACCAAAGAACCACCATTACATGTTATGTAGACCACAAGGAAGTGTTTTACATTTATTTAAAAAAAATTATAATATGACCCCTTTAATGCGCCCTATAATTCGGTGCGCCTTTTGTATGAAAATAGCCCTGAATAGAACCGCTCATCGGCAGTGCGCCCTATGGATCGAAAAATACGATAATTAAATGTAGCTCTACTGTTTCAGAGACGTTATGGCTAAACCAAACTTTCCTTAGTGTTAGTGTACATATTAGAGTTGTCCTGACACCAGAATTCCAATCGTCGATACTGATACCTAATGAATTCCTACAATACCACGGATAAAGTGTACCATTGTACTTTTAAATTCTCTACTTTATTGTTCCATATTCAAGTTCACTCTGCTTTAAAAATGTTTTGCTTATGATTTAAATTACAGTGTCAGCTGCCAAGAGGTAACTAAAAAAGTAACAGAAGTGACCTATAACCTCCCAGTACATCAAAACAAACAATACTGTGCTTATAAAAAAGGCCGAAAGTAACAACAGGAATTAACTATTTTGGTAACACTTTAGTATGGGGAACACATATTCACCATTAATTAGTTGCTTATTAACATGCAAATTAGTAACATATTGGCTCTTAATTAGTCATTATTAAGTGCTTATTAATGCCTTATTCTGCATGGCCTTATTATACAACCAGTAAGCCCTTAACTAAGAGTCTTCCCTCAATAATATCAGAATTATTGCTTATTAGTAACCCTAACCCTAGCCCTAACCCTTATATGTTCCTCTAGTGTCCAAATAACTCTAAATTAAGTCTTTGTTACTTTTAATAGGCAACTAATTAATGGTGAATATGTGCCCCATACTAAAGTGTTGCCACTGTTTTACATTCTAAAAATAACAAAACAGCAGTGGCGTAGAGCCTTCAACTTTATAAAACAAACAATATTGTTCTTAACATTCTTGGTAGTGTGACATCATGTAATTTGTAATGAAATAGGCCAGAGATGTCAAACTCGTTTTCATTGAGGGCCACATGGCAGTTATGGCTGCCATCAGAGGTCCGCTTGTAACAGTGAATAATGTATGAATTTGCCTCTGGATTTCATTATGAATTATATAAATTGTTTTAAGTAGACTGTCCATTTTAGAGTAAAAACTTTACTCTTTTTTAATTTTTATTTTTTTTAATTTTTTTGTCCTTTCCAGCTACTCAGGCGATGCCCATATCAGCTGTACAGATTTACTTTACAAAAGAGAAGTGTGGAATACTTTACATTTACAACATTTTACTGTTTAGCTGCCAGTCTTTCTACCGTAAAAACAAATGTATCGTCTTTCTATTTACAGTAACACACCGTTAAAAATAACAACTATAGATTTTACAGTCAAAAACTGGCAGTTCAATCAACAGAATTTGAACGCAAAAAAATTTTAGTTTTTTTCAATTTACAGCAGGGGTGTCAAACGTACGGCCCGAGGGCCAGATCAGGCCCGCAAACAGGTTTTATCTGGCCCGCGGGATGAGTTTACTAAGTATAAAAATTAACCTGAAATTTTTGAATGAAAGAAACAGCTGTTCTAAATGTGTCCACTGGATGTCGCAATAGCATTTTTTTGTATCTTTGTAGATGTTGCTACATATGTACAAAAAACACACAGGTTAGTAAATCCGTCGAGGAAAATGGTCAAACTACATAAATAACATACTGTAATTTGATTTGGATATTATTTTTTCATCTTGATGGATTGAAAATTAACACCAATGAGTTGACTGATGAACATTATCACATAATTAATTAGGAAAATATGAATAACAACAGGTAAAGGTAGAATATTATTAACCGCAACATGTAAGTGTAAAAAAAACCAACAACATTATGATTTGTACAATTTCCAAATGTGCTTGTTCTATTTTTAAACAAAGAAAACAATCTGAAGTTGTCTTTATTTTTAAGTTATCGTGCCGTGACTTTACCAGTCCGGTCCACTTGGGAGTAGATTTTCTCCATGTGGCCTCGATCTAAAATGAGTTTGACACCCCTGATTTACAGTAATATGCTGTAAAGAACAACGTAAAATGTATTGTCATTTTTATTAATTTGATGGGTAGTTTGCTGTAAAGTTAAGTATTTGTATTAATTTTTATTTAGACAGAAACATGTTTGGAAAGTGTGATAATATACTGTAATATTTGTTGCAATATTGGATACTGTTAAAGTTGAAAAGGCATGCAATTTCAAGCAGTACATATATTTGTTTCTGTCAAAATGAAAAAAATCAATTACATTTAGTGAGAAAATATTTTTGACACATATCATTTCCAAGTGTTTGCGGGCCAGATAAAATGATGTCGCGGGCCAGATCTGGCCCCCGGGCCTTGAGTTGTACACCTGTGAAATAGGCTTATAAAAAGGCTAAAACACATATTTAAAGACAGATTTTGTGTTTTTATTCATTGTTGTTTTTTATTGGGTTTTTTTATTAATCAATCCAACAAAATTATACACAACAATACCATAATAATACAATTCCAATTCCAAAACCAAACCCGGCCCAGCAACATTCGGAATAGCAATCAACAGAGCAATTGAGAAGACACACAAACATGACACAAAACAATCCAAAAGTAGTCAAACAAAAATGTATAATATCAACAACAGTATCAATATTAATAAGAATTCCAACATAGCAGTGATTAGAAATCCTTCATTTACAATATCATCACAGCCATTTATAAAAAAAAATGTAATAAAAACATTTTAAAAAATGAATTGTTAATATCAACATTTCAGCCTTTTCTCCTCATGTCATGCCTTTGTTTTCTAAATGTTTCCACTTTTGCTGGGTCTTTTTGTTGGTTTATTTTATTTCTACAGTATTCCAGAGGCCCATCAAAAAAAGAGCTGCGTTCAGCATATGGCCCCCAGGCCACACTTTGCCTTACTGGTGAAGTAAGCAGTGTTTAAAGTGTTGCCAGATGATAGAAGTCTCTGAGCCAGGGGTGTCAAACGTAAGGCCCGCTCAGACCCGCAAACAGGTTTTTACCAGGCCCGCGGAATGAGTTTGCTAAGCAAAAAAATTAGCCGAAATTTTTGAATGAAAGAAACTGCTGTTCTAAATGTGTCCACTAGATGTCGCAATAGCAATTATTTGTATCTGTAGATTATGCTACATATGTTAGTGCACCAGTCGAGGAAAGTTAGCAAACAATATAAACAACATCCTGTAATAAGATTTTTGTAGATTTTTTTTATCTTGATAGATTGAAAATTAACACCGATGAGTTGACTGATGAATATTATCACATCATTTATTCAGAAAGTATAAATAAGGACAAATAAAGGTAGAATACTATCAACCACAACATGTAAGTATAAAAAACAACAACATTATGATTTGTGCATTTTCAGAATGTGCTTGTTCTATTTTTAAACAAAAAAAAACATCTGAAGTTGTCTTTATTTTTAAGTTATCGTGCCGTGATTTTACCAGTCCGGCCCGCTTGGAAGTAGATTGTTCTCCATGTGGCCCCCGATCTAAAATGAGTTTGACACTCCTGCTCTAAGCTGTGTTTTCTTAGTAATTACTGTTAAATGTTAGGTTTCACGCTTCTGGAGCGTATCTGCATGCTGAATAATGCACCCTCCCCGGGCTTGTGGTGGCGGATCTCTGCGGTCCCAAGGTTGGCAAGTATGGGCAGTGACCAAGGATGTTATCCTCTAGTGTGGAACAGGGTCCTACACTTGCAGGCATATATTGCCTCGTGCAAAAAAAAACAACCCAAAAAACAGCCCAAAACATGCTGTGGTGCTCTACTGGGTTTTGATTTCTCTTTGAAAACTTAACCTACTTTTTTTTCCCCCTCTATTTTTCAGAACATTGATCACACTAAATCACTCCTTGAGCAGCGTTGGCACACAGTGCTGCAACTTTAATGCAGTATACTCATAAAATATTTGTGCCTCTCCCAGTCAAGCAACATTGCGCTGACTGATTGCTCGCTTTGCACCCTCTCCGAGAGCTGAATGGACGCTATATACATTTGCAGACACACACAGAGTGAAGGTCGCGGACTGTCAGGCTGTGTGGACAGTGGAATGTCTGGAACGCTGAATCGACATTTAAAAAGATGGATCTCAGATTCACTTACAGCCAATGTTATAGTGGCATGAATTATTTACTGATTTAAGAATGCAAGTTTTAGCAGAAGGGTGCCATCTTACCTTAGAGTAGTGGTCCCCAACCACCGGGACTGATTGGTACCGGGCTGCACAAGAAATAAAAAAATTAAAAAAATTAAACTTTTTTTTTTTTTTTTTTTTTTTAAATTAAATCAACATAAAAAACACAAGATACACTTACAATTAGTGCACCAACCCAAAAAATCTCCCTCCCCCATTTACACTCATTCACACTCATTCGCACAAAAGGGTTTTTTCTTTCTGTTATCAATATTTCTGGTTCCTACATTATATATCAATATACATCAATACAGTCTGCAGGGATACAGTCCGTAAGAACGCATGTTTGTATTTTTTAATGACAAAAAAAAATTAAAAAGTAAGAAAATAATTTTTTTTTTTTTTTTTAACCCCCCCACCCGGTCCGTGGGACAAATTTTCAAGCGCAGTTACAAAAAGGTTGGGGACCGCTGCCTTAGAGGACCCAACTTTATATATTTTTTGAAGTAAGAATCGCGATTCATTCGAAAATCTTTTTTTTTTTTTACACTACTTCTGGAGAGGTCCTCATATTCCAATCATTTGGAAATGCATGCAGGCTGGCCCCTTCTCTATAGTTGTATTGCTACAACCTGCATCAATGCATCTGGCATTCATAATTCCATCCATCCATCCATTTTCTACCGCTTGTCCGTTTTGGGGTAGCGGGGGGTGCTGGAGCCTATCTCAGCTGCATTCGGGCGTTAGGCGGGGTACACCCTGGACAAGTCGCCACCTCATCACAGCATTCATAATTCGAATGTCAAATTCTGCACAAAAATATTGTGATTTCAAATAAAGATGCAACCAAAACACATTCTTCGCAATATGAAATTGCTTCCAGTATTCTGTAGGTGGCGTCAGCAGGCTGATGCAGGCCCGCCCATATTTTGGAACTAAAAGTGGGCGTTCGAAAACAAGCCAAAAATCAGTAATTATGTGAATAATTTTACATGTAGACATTATTTTTTGGTCCAGAATGATGAAATAAGTGCCAATGTTGCCAGCATTGGAGGGGCCCTTTAAGAGCATTTTAACACTGTCCTAGCTTATGAGAGAGGAAAGAAACGGTATTGTTGTCATTGCCATAATATTCTACAGCAGTGGTTCTTAACCTGGGTTTGATCGAACCCCAGGGGTTCGGTGAGTCGGGCTCAGGGGTTCGGCGGAGGTCAAAACACACCCGACTCATCGTGTAAATAAAAACTTCTCCCTATCTGCATATTACGGATACGGCAACAGCTGACTGGTTTGCAGGTGTGTCATTTGTTGTGAGGTTCATTTTGTGCACCTGTAAAAAAACATGGTAACGCTTTAGTATGGGGAACATATTCACCATTATAGTTGCTTATTAACATGCAAATTAGTAACATATTGGCTCTTAACTAATCATTATTAAGTACTTATTAATGCCTTATTCGGCATGACCTTATTATAACCCTAACCCTAACCAAATAACTCTAAATTAAGTCTGTGTTACTTAGAATATGTTCCCCATACTAAAGTGTTACCAAAAACATAACTTTGTCTTGAACTTGAAAAAAAAACAAAATTGTATTTTTCACTAAAGAAGGGTTCGGTGATTGGCATATGAAACTGGTGGGGTTCGGTACCTCCAACAAGGTTAAGAACCACTGTTCCACAGTCTACTTCAGGGGTTGTTTTACACTTGTTCTCGTCAAGGGCCACATTGCAGGGCTGTCCTTAGATGGCCGCTTGTCACAGCGAATAATATATGAATTTGCCTATACATTTGATTATTACCGTATTTTTTGGACCATAGGGTGCCGATGAAGGATTATAGGGCGCAATAAAACAGTATTTTTTATAAATGGAAAACACGTCTTTGTGGTCTACATAACGTGTAATGGTGGTTCTTTGGTGAAAATGTTACCTAGATTATGTTTTACAGATCATCTTCAAGTCGCTGTCTGACAGTCGCTTCAGGATGCGCCGTTTTGGGGCGGTCTTATTTACGTGGCTCACCTTCGACAGCGTCTTCTCCCTGTCATCTTTGTTGTAGCGGTGTAGCGTGCAAGGACGGGGGTGGTAGAAGTGTCTTCTCATCTGGAAACGACAACAAGGCCAGAAATGTGTCCCGTGAAAAACCGTCCGACCGGAGCTCTCTAATAACTAAAGTTCCTTGGGTCAATTATGTAAACTCACTACACCGGTATGCTATCATGGCAATTTTACTGACAGATATAAGTAAGAACTTTACACTTCTTTATATTAGAAATGGCAACAGCGGAGGATGAATGTTCCATAACAAGAAGATAGAGAAAAAGAAAAAGCTTATCGAATACGATGTCAGCACGGACTACAAAAAAATTTTCATGATTTATGCATATCCCAAATACAGATCAGCAGTTACCAAAAAGTAAGAAAATTTGCTTTTGCATAATATTGCGAAACAAAATGCCAGATAATGTCTTACCTTATACACACACCATAATAATACATTTTGATAGATTTTTGAGCGCCCTGTGTAATGTTCTCTACTTTCAATGGAACATATAAAATGTTGGTGTTGTTTACTTCAGTCATATTGCCATCATAGTGCAGCCTACTGTATCTCTTATGTGTGACTGCCATCTACTGGTCACACTTATCATTACATCATCGACCAAATAAAACTGCTTCGAGGTCGGTAAGCAAAACCAGAATTATTCCGTACATTAGGTCCACCGGGTTATAAGGCGCACTGTCGAGTTTTGAGGGGGGAAAAATGATTTTCAGTGCGCCTTATAGTCTGGAAAATACGGTATTTTTAAAATTAATTTGTATGCACACTGTAAAAAGAATCTATATATTTTACAGTAAAAACTGGCAACTCACTCACTTTTACTGCAGTAAAAAGTTTTTTTTTACAACATTTTACAGTAAATGGAAAAACTGTCAGCTTAGTGGCCGGAATTTTACAGTAAAATGTACTGTGGTTTTACAATGTCTTATTGTAAATGGAAAAACGGCACCACTGTTATTTTTTTTTTTTAATTCTGGCAACAGAGCTGCCAGTTTTTTACCGTCAAAAAAAAACCGTGCAACCCTTTTTCCGTTTACAGTAATACACAGTAAAAACAAGCAGTCAGTTGACAGAATTTTACTGTAATAAAAAAAATAGTTTTTTATATTGTATTTAAATTTAATATGCTGTAAAAAAAAAAACACCATAAATGTATGGTTGACTTGCTTTAAAATCATAGTTCAAGCAGATATGTACAGCATTTGTTTGAACTTTAACCCCAAAAATTGTTTGGAAAGTATGACGATACAATATTTGTTGCAATATTGGTTAATATTAAAGTTGAAGAAATTAGCAATTTCATGCATTATGTAACATTTTTTCTGTCCAAACAGAAAGAACAAATACATTTGGTAAGCAAAGATATGGTACCTTATTGATGCTTGTTTTTTCCAGGCCTTCAAGGGCCACATAAAATGATCTGGCCCCCGAGCACTGAGTTTGACACCTGTGGTCTACATCATCTAGTTTAGCAGTCCTAAGAGGTATCTCCAGGTTTTAAGGACAGAGGAGGCTCACCCAGGACCATAAATTTGGCCTTAGACTTTTCGGCCCAAACTGGCCCACATAAAGCCTCGATTTTTATATACTATTTAACTCGGACCTGAAGCTATTTTTGGTTTTCAAGTGTGTCTCGTGTGTCTGCAGAGGCATGTCCCCCGGCTCAGGCCGAGAGAGTTATCATCTACCAAGCCAAGGCAGAGTAAAAAATAAACAGATAAATAAAAGGCTGTCCATCGATCGGCCCATTATTGATCGGCCCACCGGCAAAACTCTCGGTCCTCCTGATGGCCTGCAGGAGGAGTATGTCAGTAAATGTAACGCATACAAAATTCTATCTAACAAAGACTATTTTATTATTAATATTTAGTCCGCTACAATACAACAAAAACATGTAAAGTGAAGGGTAACTACTCCATGGTTGTGTAATTATGTATTTAAATTCATATTCTGGCCACTTTATTTGTTGACAATTGTTTATGAAAAGTTTAAAACAAAACAACTCCAAATTATTTAGGGATCAGGGGGCTTATGACATTTTTTGGGAGGCTTCACCCCTACCTAAAATAGGCCTAATGACGCCACGGGTAGGGATGGGTACTTTTTCACATTTGAATCCATAGGGTACAATTCCAGGTAGCTGGGAATTGATACTCAAAAGTACAGATTTTTGGTACTTTTGTGTGTGTCCAAATGTCTCAATAAATGTCAATTGTTTAAAACATTAACACTGACCTGTGCTGTTCACTTCTGTTTAATCTGCAAGTATTTTGTCCCGATACCAATATGTTGGTACCGGTACCGGTACCAAAATTATTTTGATACTTTTCGGTACTTTTCGGTACTTTTCTAAATAAAGAGAACCATAAAAATCTGCATTAATGGCTTTATTTTAACAAAACATCTTATGGTACATTAAACATATGTTTCTTATTGCAAGTTTGTCCTTACATAAAATAGTGAACATACAAGACAACTTGTCTTTTAGTTGTAAGTAAGCAAACAAAGGCTCCTAATTTAGCTGCTGACGTATGCAGTAACATATTGTGTCATTCATCATTCTATTATTTTGTGAAAATTATTAAGGACAAGTGGTAGAAAATGAATTATTAATTTACTTGTTCATTTACTGTTAATATCTGCTTACTTTCTCTTTTAACATGCTCTATCTACACTTCTGTTAACATGTAATAATCACTTATTCTTCTGTTGTTTGATACTTTACATTAGATAACACAAATGTGGGTACCAATCAGATACCAAGTAGTTACAGGATCATACATTGGTCATATTCAATGTCCTCATGTGTCCAGGGACATATTTCCTGAGTTTATAAACATAATATAATTTTTATTTTAAACGAAAGAAGATGTTGTGATGCCAAAAAATAAGTATATCAAATAGTAATCATAGTAGTATTGACTAGATACACTACTGTACTTGATATCATTACAGTGGATGTCAGGTGTAGATCCACCAATGAGTTTGTTTTCATTTTGACGCCGGTGAGCTACAGTGTGGAGTGAAGCATGTTTAGCTATTCCTCGTCCTGCAGTGATTAAACTCGTAAGAAACATACTTTATTTGTTGCCATGGAGGCAAGAATTAGTGATTTAGAAGTAGCTAAAACACTGGGGCTTGAATTTAGCTGCTAGCTAGCTAGCCATGTCTTAAAGCACCTCTTCCTGAGGGTGTTTCAGTGTTATAACTTCACCTTTATCTTTAGTTTTTAAGCCAAAATGCATCCATTCTCCCTTTTCTGTCTACACAGTGTGTCTGCTTGTAAGTACGCCGTGATTTTGCACTGCCGAACATGCTCCTCTGCTTGTAAATCAGCAATGATTACTACTAATGTAAATCGATACTTTTCGATACTTTTCTAAATAAAGGGGGACCACAAAAAATGTCATTATTGGATTTATTCGGGGGGGGGGCATTGTCATCCCATTGAGTTTTTTCTTGCCCTGATGTGGGATCTGAACCGAGGATGTCGTTGTGGCTTGTGCAGCCCTTTGAGACACTCGTGATTTAGGGCTATATAAGTAAACATTGAATGATTGATTATTGCAAGTTTGTCCTTACATAAAATAGTGAACATACAAGACAACTTGTCTTTTATTAGTAAGTAAGCAAACAAAGACTCCTAATTAGTCTGCTGACATATGCAGTACCATATTGTGTCATTTATCATTCTATTTTGTCAACATTATGAGGGACAAACTGTAAAAATGGATTATTAATCCACTTGTTTATTTACTGTTAATATCCGCTTACTTTCTCTTTTAACATGTTCTGTCTATACTTCTCTTAAAATGTAATAATCACTTATTCTTCTGTTGTTTGATGCTTTACTTTAGTTTTGGATGATACCACAAATTTGGGTATCAATCTGATTCCAAGTAGTTCCAGTATCATACATTGGTCATATTCAAAGTCCTCATGTGTCCAGGGATGTATTTACTGAGTTTATAAACATAATATACATTTTAAAAAAACGAAAGAAGATTTTGTGGTGCTAAAAAATATTGATGTAATCATAGTAGTATCGACTAGATACGCTCCTGTACTTGGTATCATTACAGTGGATGTCAGGTGTAGATCCACTCATGGCATTTGTTTACATTCAGGACCGGCGTCCATCGACGCCGGTGAGATACGGTGTGTAGTGAAGCATGACAAGACAAATGAACACGGAGGGGGAGAAACACAGAGAGAGGGAAAGTGTACATAGAGCTAAACGTATCGGCTTACTGTACGGAACAGGTAGCTACGTCCTGGCCCGGAACGCAGGTTTGCCCTGACTTAAGAAGCGCAGGGGACTCATCAGCCTCAGCTGTGTCGATTGCTGATTGATTGCAGCTGCCGGCTGCAGCAGGAGATGGCACCCGTAGGCATTTCCCGAAGCGCGCTCCGCGGAGCGCACTGCAGAATGCGCAGTGGCATGCGCTTGCGCCGTGACATTATCTTTAGTTTTTAAGCCAAATTGTGTCTGTTCTCCCTTTTCTGTCTATACACTGTGTCTGCTTGTAAGTACTCCGCGATTGTGCGGTGCCGAACATGCTCGTCCGGTCGTAAACCAGCAATGCCACCACGCGGCGGTATAGTACCGAATAGGATTCGTTAGTATCGCGGTACAACCCTACAGTGTACGTAAAAATATATAACAATAAATAATTGTGTAATGAAGCAATTTAAAATGTATATATTATGCACTGTTCCAAGTGGCCCTTAGAGGTGATGTGGCCCCCAATGAAAATTGTCATTGGGGGCCAATTAAAATTTTCATTGGGGGCCACATCGCAGTTATGGCTGCATCGCAGTTATGGCTATGTCCAGGCGAGAGGTTGAGATCCAAAGAGTTAGCCAGGGAACCAGAGGGAATACGGGGAGACGAGACACACAGCTCATGACCAGGAAACGGAGGAATGCTGTTGGATGGCGACAAGGGACACAAGATTATTGTGTAGTATGGTGTCCTATACGAACACTCCATCCCTCAAGCTTTCCAGAGAGAGGATGAAACTCCAACTTCACGTGTGTAAATACCCCTCTTCTTCACACAACAGCACAAGTTTACGCCCATGGTTGCACATTTCACAGCGAGCCGGAGGCACTTTGCCCGCCAATGCTGGTGAGGGAAAGCGTGCCAGATTATTTTGAGCGAGGGGAAATCAAGAGAAGACTTATGGGCATAGTAATGTATCGCATGTCGGCTTTAATTACAACTGTGTTTAGCACTTTGAAGTGTGCCGCACACCACTCGCCTTATGTCTTCGCCCCTAACACTGAATGGATAAACGTGCATTAATTATTACATTTGCATGATGGGGAGACGTTTTAACAAAGTGCTGCAAAAGAGGCATGATTGCCAGCTCTCCGTGCGTGTATTTCGGCGAACATTTCCGATGACCTTTCATTGTCTATTAATGGAATGGAAGCCGAGCGCGATCGCCGACGTCGCATGTCGGTGGAATGTATCCCATTGTTGAGTCATGAGCGCGGTCCATGTCGTGTGAGCTTCATTAGAGGGGCAAAGAGGAGCCAGCACAGATGCTTTGCAGCGACATGGCCTCTGCCGCACCTGTCCCCGCCGTATGCGAGGCGCTTTGACCGCTCCAAAGCAGGCTTAACAATGCGCCCGTGTCAACACGGCTGCCAAAGCAGGTGTTTGACAGGTAAAGCCGTGCCTCAGTGGGCATTAGCTTCATCCCCAACGTGTTCTCATAGCCAGTCCTTTCTCTGCTGGTGAAAAAAGATCTGTCAGTTGTTGGCAGACTCCAAGCCTCCAAAGAATCAAGCCTCCCAAAAACCCACCTGCTCTCATCACGGGAGGCTGACAACCCACTGGCACGTCCTCCACTATACCCATTGGGTTTGCATATTTTTAATTTCACTTCCAGCTTTTTTTTTTGTGTGGCCTCATTCTCTCATTTAAGAGATGAAAGTTGCCTTTTTATTTTTTTTTTACACAATAACTTTTTTTTTGGCTTACTTATTTATACAGCAGGCCAGTATAAGGACACATTTAAAGGGTACAAACAAGTTAAAGTTAAAGTACTACTGATAGTCACACACACACTAGATGTGGTGAAATTGTCCTCTGCATTTGACCCATCCCCTTGTTCCACACCCTGGGAGGTGAGAGGAGCAGTAAGCAGCAGCGGTGGCCACGCTCAGGAATCATTTGGTTACTTAACCCCCAATTCCAACCGTTGCTGAGTCAGGAGGTAATGGGTCCCATTTTTATAGTTTTTGGTATGACTCGGCCTGGGTTTGAACTCACGACCTACCGATCTCAGGGCGGACACTCTAACCACAAGGCCACTGAGCAGGCTTGTGGTAAACAAAACCTTTAAAACAAACTTCAATCAATCAATCAATGTTTATTTATATAGCCCTAAATCACAAGTGTCTCAAAGGGCTGTACAAGCCACAACGACATCCTCGGTACAGAGCCCACATACGGGCAAGGAAAAACTCACCCCAGTGGGACGTCGGTGAATGACTATGAGAAACCTTGGAGAGGACCGCATATGTGGGTAACCCCCCCCCTCTAGGGGAGACCGAAAGCAACGGATGCCGAGTGGGTCTGACATAACATTGTGAAAGTCCAGTCCACAGTGGATCCAACACATCAGCGGGAGTCCAGTCCACAGCGGGGCCAACAGGAAACCATCCCGAGCGGAGACGGGTCAGCAGCGCAGAGATGTCCCCAACCGATGCACAGGCTAGTGGTCCACCCGGGGTCCCGGCTCTGGACAGCCAGCACTTCATCCATGGCCACCGGACCTATGCAACTCCCCCTCGCAAGGGACAGGGGAGAAGAGGAGAGAAGAAAAGAAACGGCAGATCAACTGGTCTAAAAAAGGGGGGGTCTATTTAAAGGCTAGATTATACAAATGAGTTTTAAGATGGGACTTAAATGCTTCTACTGAGGTAGCATCTCTAACTGTTACCGGGAGGGCATTCCAGAGTACTGGAGCCCGAATAGAAAACGCTCTATAGCCCGCAGACTTTTTTTTGGCTCTGGGAATCACTAATAAGCCGGAGTTCTTTGAACGCAGATTTCTTGTCGGGACATATGGTACAATACAATCGGCGAGATAGGCTTGAGCTAAACCGTGTAATATTTTATACGTAAGTAGTAAAACCTTAAAGTCGCATCTTAAGTGCACAGGAAGCCAGTGCAAGTGAGCCAGTATAGGTGTAATATGATCAAACTTTCTTGTTTTTGTCAGAAGCCTTGCAGCCGCATTTTGTACCAACTGTAATCTTTTAATGCTAGACATAGGGAGGCCCGAAAATAAAACGTTACAGTAATCGAGACGAGACGTAACGAACGCATGAATAATGATCTCAGCGTCGCTAGTGGACAAGATGGAACGAATTTTAGCGATATTACGGAGATGAAAGAAGGCCGTTTTAGTAACACTCTTAATGTGTGACTCAAACGAGAGAGTTGGGTCGAAGATAATACCCAGATTCTTTACCGAGTCTCCTTGTTTAATTGTTTGGTTGTCAAATGTTAAGGTGGTATTATTAAATAGATGTTGGTGTCTAGCAGGACCGATAATCAGCATTTCCGTTTTCTTAGCGTTGAGTTGCAAAAAGTTAGCGGACATCCATTGTTTAATTTCATTAAGACACGCCTCCAGCTGACTACAATCCGGCGTGTTGGTCAGCTTTAGGGGCATGTAGAGTTGAGTGTCATCAGCATAACAGTGAAAGCTAACACCGTACTTGCGTATGATGTCACCCAGCGGCAGCATGTAAATACTAAAGAGTGCAGGGCCAAGAACCGAACCCTGGGGAACTCCGCACGTTACCTTGACATAGTCCGAGGTCACATTGTTATGGGAGACGCACTGCATCCTGTCAGTA
This sequence comes from Entelurus aequoreus, assembly GCF_033978785.1. NCBI lineage: Eukaryota > Metazoa > Chordata > Actinopteri > Syngnathiformes > Syngnathidae > Entelurus > Entelurus aequoreus. The sequence continues at coordinate 50,740,594 of NC_084736.1, forward strand.
AGATAAGAGTTAAACCAAGACAAGGCTAAGTCTGACATACCAATACGTGTTTTGATACGCTCTAATAAAATATTATGATCGACGGTATCGAAAGCGGCGCTAAGATCAAGAAGCATCAACATAGATGACGCATCAGAATCCATCGTTAGCAATAGATCATTAGTCATTTTTGCGAGGGCTGTCTCCGTAGAGTGATTTGCCCTGAAACCGGATTGAAAAGGTTCACAGAGATTGTTAGTCACTAAGTGTTCATTTAGCTGCTGTGCAACAATTTTTTCGAGAATTTTAGAAATAAACGGAAGGTGGGAGACCGGTCGGTAGTTTACCATGAGGTCAGGATCGAGGTTAGGTCTTTTGAGCAGAGGATGAATAACCGCTTTTTTGAATGCTAGGGGAACAGTGCCGGAGGAAAGTGATAAGTTTATAATATTTAACACTGATGGACCTAATAATACAAACAGTTCC